>NC_053025.1:130733312-130860055 GCF_003073215.2 Triticum urartu | reverse complement strand
ATTACTGTCTACAAAGCTCGACTTGTCGCAAAAGGTTTTCGGCAAGTTCAAGGGATTGACTACGATGAGACCTTCTCACCCGTAGCGATGCTTAAGTCTGTCCGAATCATGTTAGCAATTGCCGCATTTTATGATTATGAAATTTGGCAGATGGATGTCAAAACTGCATTCCTGAATGGATTTCTGGAAGAAGAGTTGTATATGATGCAACCAGAAGGTTTTGTCAATCCAAAGGGAGCTAACAAAGTGTGCAAGCTCCAGCGATCCATTTATGGACTGGTGCAAGCCTCTCGGAGTTGGAATAAACGCTTTGATAGTGTGATCAAAGCATTTGGTTTTATACAGACTTTTGGAGAAGCTTGTATTTACAAGAAAGTGAGTGGGAGCTCTGTAGCATTTCTGATATTATATGTGGATGACATATTACTAATTGGAAATGATATAGAATTTCTGGATAGCATAAAGGGATACTTGAATAAGAGTTTTTCAATGAAAGACCTCGGTGAAGCTGCTTACATATTAGGCATTAAGATCTATAGAGATAGATCAAGACGCTTAATTGGACTTTCACAAAGCACATACCTTGACAAAGTTTTGAAGAAGTTCAAAATGGATCAAGCAAAGAAAGGGTTCTTGCCTGTGTTACAAGATGTGAAGTTGAGTAAGACTCAATGCCCGACCACTGCAGAAGATAGAGAGAAAATGAAAGATGTTCCCTATGCTTCAGCCATAGGCTCTATCATGTATGCAATGCTGTGTACCAGACCCGATGTGTGCCTTGCTATAAGTCTAGCAGGGAGGTACCAAAGTAATCCAGGAGTGGATCACTGGATAGCGGTCAAGAACATCCTGAAATACCTGAAAAGGACTAAGGATATGTTTCTCGTTTATGGAGGTGACAAAGAGCTCATGGTAAATGGTTACGTTGATGCGAGCTTTGACACTGATCCAGACGATTCTAAATCACAAACCGGATACGTGTTTACATTAAACGGTGGAGCTGTCAGTTGGTGCAGTTCTAAACAAAGCGTCGTGGCGGGATCTACGTGTGAAGCGGAATACATAGCTGCTTCAGAAGCAGCAAATGAAGGAGTCTGGATGAAGGAGTTCATATCCGATCTAGGTGTCATACCTAGTTCATCGGGTCCAATGAAAATCTTTTGTGACAATACTGGTGCAATTGCCTTGGCAAAGGAATCCAGATTTCACAAGAGAACCAAGCACATCAAGAGACGCTTCAATTCCATCTGGGATCTAGTCCAGGTGGGAGACATAGAGATTTGCAAGATACATATGGATCTGAATGTAGCAGACCCGTTGACTAAGCCTCTTCCACGAGCAAAACGTGATCAGCACTAAGGCTCCATGGGTGTTAGAATCATTACTGTGTAATCTAGATTATTGACTCTAGTGCAAGTGGGAGACTGAAGGAAATATGCCCTAGAGGCAATAATAAAGTTATTATTTATTTCCTTATATCATGATAAATGTTTATTATTCATGCTAGAATTGTATTAACCGGAAACATAATACATGTGAGAATACATAGACAAACAGAGTGTCACTAGTATGCCTCTACTTGACTAGCTCGTTAATCAAAGATGGTTATGTTTCCTAACCATGGACAAAGAGTTGTTATTTGATTAACGGGATCACATCATTGATCTGATTGACATGACCCATTCCATTAGCTTAGCACCCGATCGTTTAGTATGTTGCTATTGCTTTCTTCATGACTTATACATGTTCCTATGACTATGAGATTATGCAACTCCCGTTTGCCGGAGGAACACTTTGTGTGCTACCAAATGTCACAACGTAACTGGGTGATTATAAAGGTGCTCTACAGGTGTCTCCAAAGGTACATGTTGGGTTGGCGTATTTCGAGATTAGGATTTGTCACTCCGATTGTCGGAGAGGTATCTCTGGGCCCTCTCGGTAATGCACATCACATAAGCCTTGCAAGCATTGCAACTAATGAGTTAGTTGTGAGATGATGTATTACGGAATGAGTAAAGAGACTTGCCGGTAACAAGATTGAACTAGGTATTGAGATACCGACGATCGAATCTCGGGCAAGTAACATACCGATGACAAAGGGAACAATGTATGTTGTTATGCGGTCTGACCGATAAAAGATCTTCATAGAATATGTAGGAGCCAATAGGAGCATCCAGGTTCCGCTATTGGTTATTGATCGGAGACGTGTCTCGGTCATGTCTACATTGTTCTCGAACCCGTAGGGTCCGCACGCTTAAGGTTTCGATCATAGTTATATTATGAGTTTATGCATTTTGATGTACCGAAGTTTGTTCGGAGTCCCGGATGTGATCACGGACATGACGAGGAGTCTCGAAATGGTCGAGACATAAAGATTGATATATTGGAAGCCTATATTTGGATATCGGAAGTGTTCCGGGTGAAATCGGGATTTTACCGGAGTACCGGGAGGTTACCGGAACCCCCCGGGAGGTATATGGGCCTTAGTGGGCTTTAGTGGAAGAGAGGAGAGGTGGCCAGGGCTGGGCCGCGCGCCCCTCCCCCCTAGTCCGAATAGGATAAGGAGAGGGGGGCAGCGCCCCCCTTCCTTCTCTCTCTCCTCTTTCCCCCTCCCGAATCCTATTCCAACTAGGAAAGGGGGGAATCCTACTCCCGGTGGGAGTAGGACTCCTCCTGGCGCGCCCTCCTCCTGGCCGGCCGCACTGCCCCCCCTTTTGATTCTCTATATACGGGGGCAGGGGGCACCCCTAGACACACAAGTTGATCCACGTGATCATATTATTAACCGTGTGCGGTGCCCCCTTCCACCATAGTCCTCGATAATATTGTAGCGGTGCTTAGGCGAAGCCCTGCGACGGTAGTACATCAAGATCGTCACCACGCCGTCGTGCTGACGGAACTCTTCCCCGACACTTTGCTGGATCGGAGTCCGGGGATCGTCATCGAGCTGAACGTGTGCTAAAACTCGGAGGTGCCGTAGTTTCGATGCTTGATCGGTCGGGCCATGAAGACGTACGACTACATCAACCGCGTTGTGCTAACGCTTCCACTGTCGGTCTACAAGGGTACGTAGATCACACTCTCCCCTCTCATTGCTATGCATCACCATGATCTTGCGTGTGCGTAGGAATTTTTTTGAAATTACTACGTTCCCCAACAGTGGCATCAGAGCCTAGGTTTTATGTGTTGATGTTATATGCACGAGTAGAACACAAGTGAGTTGTGGGCGATATAAGTCATACTGCTTACCAGCATGTCATACTTTGGTTCAGCGGTATTGTTGGACAAAGCAGCCCGGACCGACATTACGCGTACGCTTACGCGAGACCGGTTCTCACGACGTGCTTTGCACAAAGGTGGCTGGCGGGTGACAGTTTCTCCAACTTTAGTTGAACCGAGTGTGGCTACGCCCGGTCCTTGCGAAGGTTAAAACAGCACCAACTTGACAAACTATCGTTGTGGTTTTGATGCGTAGGTAAGATTGGTTCTTGCTTAAGCCCGTAGCAGCCACGTAAAACTTGCAACAACAAAGTAGAGGACGTCTAACTTGTTTTTGCAGGGCATGTTGTGATGTGATATGGTCAAGACATGATGCTAAATTTTATTGTATGAGATGATCATGTTTTGTAACCGAGTTATCGGCAACTGGCAGGAGCCATATGGTTGTCGCTTTATTGTATGCAATGCAATCGCGTTGTAATGCTTTACTTTATCCGCTATGCGATAGCAATAGTTGCAAGAGCAATTGTTGGCGAGACAACCATGTGACGACACATTGATATAGATCAAGATGATGGAGATCATGGTGTCATGCCGGTGACGATGGAATCATGACGATGACTTTGGAGATGGAGATCAAAGGCACAAGATGATGATGGCCATATCATGTCACATATTTTGATTGCATGTGATGTTTATCTTTATACATCTTATTTTGCTTAGTTCGACGGTAGCTTTATAAGATGATCTCTCACTAAATTTCAAGGTACAAGTGTTCTCCCTGAGTATGCACCGTTGCCAAAGTTCGTCGTGCCCAGACACCACGTGATGATCGGGTGTGATAAGCTCTACGTCCATCTACAACGGGTGCAAGCCAGTTTTGCACACGCAGAATACTCAGGTTAAACTTGACGAGCCTAGCATATGCAGATATGGCCTCGGAACACTGAGACCGAAAGGTCGAGCGTGAATCATATAGTAGATATGATCAAGATGTTCACCATTGAACTACTCCATTTCACGTGATGATCGGTTATGGTTTAGTTGATTTGGATCACGTGATCACTTAGAAGATTAGAGGGATGTCTTCTAAGTGGGAGTTCTTAAGTAATATGATTAATTGAACTTAAAATTTATCATGAACTTAGTCCTGGTAGTATTAGCATATCTATGTTGTAGATCAATAGCTCGCGTTTAGCTCCCCTGTTTTATTTTTGATATGTTCCTAGAGAAAAATTAAGTTGAAAGATGTTAGTAGCAATGATGCGGATTGGATCCGTGATCTGAGGATTATCCTCATTGCTGCACAGAAGAATTATGTCCTTGATGCACCGCTAGGTGACAGACCTATTGCAGGAGCAGATGCAGACGTTATGAACGTTTGGCTAGCTCAATATGATGACTACTTGATAGTTTAGTGCACCATGCTTAACGGCTTAGAATCGGGACTTCAAAGACGTTTTGAACGTCATGGACCATATGAGATGTTCCAGGAGTTGAAGTTAATATTTCAAGCAAATACCCGAGTTGAGAGATATGAAGTCTCCAACAAGTTCTATAGCTAAAAGATGGAGGAGAATAGCTCAAACAGTGAGCATGTGCTCAGATTGTCTGGGTACTACAATCGCTTGAATCAAGTGGGAGTTAATCTTCCAGAAAGATAGTGATTGACAGAATTCTCTAGTCACCATCACCAAGTTAGTAGAACTTCGTGATGAACTATAATATGCAAGGGATAAAAACGATTCCCAAGCTCTTCGTGATGCTGAAATCAACGAAGGTAGAAATCAAGAAAAATATCAAGTGTTGATGGTAGACAAGACCACTAGTTTCAAGAAAAGGGCAAAGGGAAGAAGGGGAACTTCAAGAAGAACAAGCAAGCAAAGTTGCTGCTCAAGTGAAGAAGCCCAAGTCTGGTCCTAAGCCTGAGACTAAGTGCTTCTACTGCAAAGGGACTGGTCACTGGAAGCGGAACTGCCCCAAGTATTTGGCGGATAAGAAGGATGGCAAAGTGAACAAAGGTATATTTGATATACAGATTATTGATGTGTATTTTACTAGTGTTCGTAGCAACCCCTCGGTATTTGATACTGGTTCAGTTGCTAAGAGTAGTAACTCGAAACGGGAGTTGCAGAATGAACAGAGACTAGTTAAGGGTGAAGTGACGATGTGTGTTGGAAGTGGTTCCAAGATTGATATGATCATCATCGCACACTCCCTATACTTTTGGATTAGTGTTGAACCTAAATAAGTGTTATTTGGTGTTTGCGTTGAGCATGAATATGATTTGATCATGTTTATTGCAATACGGTTATTCATTTAAGTAAGAGAATAAATTGTTGTTCTGTTTACATGAATAAAACCTTATATGGTTACACACCCAATGAAAATGGTTCGTTGGATCTCGATCGTAGTGATACACATATTCATAATATTGAAACCAAAAGATGCAAAGTTAATAATGATAGTGCAACTTATTTGTGGCACTGCCGTTTAGGTCATATTGGTGTAAAGCGCATGAAGAACTCCATGGATGGTGTAGCGACCAGACCTCAAACAGTCTGATCTCTGTGCTCCGGTGTCATCCCTGGATCAGTAATGCTAACACCACACAGTACTCGGAGGATTTATAGCAGAGTAGCAATCACACACTTATTACATCGAGTGTCTCAAGCGAGAACTTATTACAATAAATATGGCTTAAGGCCATCTAATAACGATAACAGCGGAAGGCTTGGAAGATAAGTGAGTCCATCAACACCAACGGCATCACTGAGTATAGAACCATGACCTAAAAACTCCTTAATCGTCGTCTGAAAAGTCTGCAACATTAAAGTTGCAGCCCGAAACGGGTCAGCACATGGAATATGCTGGCAATGTAACACATAGAGAGTAATGGAATGAAACAGCTATACTATATGCATATTTGGCTGGTGGAAAGCTCTATGGTTACAGTTTTGCGTAAAGCCATTTTTTCCCTACTTCAAAGGAATAAATTTATTTACTATCATGGTGGTTGTTAAACATTGAGAATGGTTGACAGCATTCTCAATCCCAATTAAGCATCATCATTAAACGTAACCCAACAAAAATTAATTTAGTGTAACATGTTGAGATTCACATGAAAATCCAAGTACTAGATACTCAAGATGTCCATAACCGGGGACACGGCTAACCATGATTAGTTTATTACACTCTGCAGAGGTTTGCGCACTTTTCCCCACAAGACTCGATCGCCTCCATTTGTTTTCTCGCACTACAGGGTGTTTGAGAAGACGGATGACCGAGACATAGTCTTTCAGAAGCGCTAGCACCTTATGATCGGGTAGACCATACCACCTACATCCCCTACATCTGCTAGTCTACCACTGTAAGAGTTCGCACAAATCAGTCAACTATGCTAGAGCCCATAATAGCTTGTGGCTGCACACAGAAGTTTCTAGTATGAATAGTCTCATGATCCCTTTGAGCCTGGGTGGCGGTCCAAAAGAAAATAGGCAAGTCCTGGAATACCCAGGTGCCTCAATCCACCCAGATGTGTGTTTAAGTTGCCACCTTAGATAAACCATTAATTAACAATCTCACATCTGTCATGGATATCACTCACCCAATCCACGTCTACTAGCATAGCATGGCATAATAAGCAAACGTAGAAGTAACTCCCAAAGGTTTGATAATAAACAGGTAATAGGTACTACCTCATCTACTTCCCATCCCACAATTTAATTAGATCCTAATCATGCAATGTGTGAGGATTGAGTCTAATGCAATAAAACTGGGTAGTAGAAAAGGTATGATCAAAGTGTTACTTGCCTTGCTGATGATCCGCGAAACCTAACGATTCGAAGTAACAGGCGGCGCACTCCGGGTATTCTATCGCAGACAAACAAACAAGCATACAATAAGTACTCATCTAATGCACAGGTAAAACTCAAATAAGAGATCTAACCAGAAGGTTCAACTTAAGAACTCCGGTTGGCAAAAAGAATCAAATCGAACGAAGCAACGAAAATCAAACGGCGAAAGAAAACAACTTCGTTCTACTAATCTGGATCTAGGGCAAATTTTATAGTAGCAAAATCTTGTTTAAGTTGGTTAAACGGATAGAGGGTTTCGAGACGAAACTCTAGGCGCTTGAATCGCCTGATTCCGATAAACGAGCGAAAAGTTATACTAAAAAGAAAATCGGATCAGGAATCGCGATCAGAAAAATCGCGGATTTAATCCGAGAAAAAGAAAAACGACGAACGCCGAATTTTTTCTCTTTTTTTCGGCATGGAAAACGAGGCGCGACGAACCTCGGGCGGCGGGATCGTCGGCGGCGGCGGCGGCGGCGCGCGCGGATCGAGGCGGGGCTGATGGGCTGGGGCGGCGCTATTTAAAGGCTGCCCCCGGGCGGTGTCCCGCTCGGGTACGGCCCAAAGTCGGTTCGCATTTTTTTAATTATTCCGCTCGGAAGAAAAATAAAAATAAATACTAAACGGACTCCAAAAATTCTGAAATAAATTTTCACGGGCTTCTAAAATCAAGCCGCACAAGGTGAACATTTATTTGGGCCCTAAATGCAATTTTGAAAAACGCACATTTTTCCTAAATTCAAATAAAACACCGAAAAACTCCGAAATAAAATCTTATTTGATTTTTTATTAAATCCTCAATATTTCTTTATTTTGGGAAAGTCATTTTATTCCCTCTCTCATATTTTTGTAATAGAAATAATTGATGATAAAATAAATAAAATCAAATGATCCTATTCTCAAAATTTGAGAGAACTCAAATATGAAATGAAATCCCCAACTCTCTCCGTGGGTCATTCAGTTGTGTAGAATTTCTAGGATCAACAAAATGCAAATAAAATATTGATATGCATGATTGATCTTAATGTATAACATTCAAATTGAAAATTTGGATGTTACATGGACGGATACTTGATTATGAATCAGTTGATGCTTACGAACCATGCCTCATGGGCAAGATGACTAAGACTCCGTTCTCCGGAACAATGCAGCAAGCAACAGATTTGTTGGAAATCATGCATACTGATGTATGTGGTCGATAAATATTGAAGCTCGCAGCAGGTATCATTATTTTCTGATCTTCACAGATGATTTGAGAAGATATGAGTATATCTACTTGATGAAACACAAGTCTGAAAACATTTGAAACGTTCAAAGAATTTCAGAGTGAAGTGGAGAATCATCGTAACAAAATAAAAAGTTTCTATGATATGATCGCAGAAGTAAAATATTTGAGTTACGAGTTTGGCCTTCAGTTAAAACAATGTGAAATAGTTTCACTACTCACGCCACCTGGAACACCACAGTGTAATGGTGTGTCCGAACGTCGTAACCGTACTTTATTAGATATGGTGCGATCTATGACGTCTCTTACTGATTTACCGCTATCCTTTTGGGGTTATGAATTAGAGACAGCTACATTCACGTTAAATAGGGCACCATCTAAATCCGTGGAGATGACACTGTATGAACTGTGGTTTGGCAAGAAACCTAAGCTGTCGTTTCTTAAAGTTTGAGGTTGCAATGATTATGTGAAAAAGTTTCAACCTGATAAGCTCAAACCCAAATCGGAGAAGTGAATCTTCATAGGATACCCAAAAGAAAATGTTGGGTACACCTTCTATCACAGATCCGAAGGCAAGTTATTCATTGCTGAGAATGGATCCTTTCTAGAGAAGGAGTTTCTCTCGAAAGAAGTGAGTGGGAGAAAAGTAGAACTTGATGAGGTAACTGTACTTGCTCCCTTATTGGAAAGTAGTTCATCACAGAAATCTGTTTCTATGACTACTACACCAATTAGTGAGGAAGCTAATGATGATGATCATGTAACTTCAGATCAAGTTACTACGGAACCTCGTAGGTAAACCAGAGTGAGATCCGCACCAGAGAGGTACGGTAATCCTGTTCTGGAGGTCATGTTACTTGACCATGATGAACCTACGAACTATGAGGAAGCGATGATGAGCCCAGATTCCGGGAAATGGCTTGAGGCCATGAAATCTGAGATGAGATCCATGTATAAGAACAAAGTATGGACTTTGATTGACTTGCCCATTGGTCGGCGAGCCATTGAGATTAAATGGATCTTCAAGAGGAAGACGGACGCTGATAGTAGTGTTACTATCTACAAAGCTAGAATTGTCGCAAAAAGGTTTTTGACAAGTTCAAGGTGTTGACTATGATGAGAGTTTCTCACTCATATCTATGCTTAAGTCTGTCCGAATCATGTTAGCAATTGCCACATTTTATGAAATCTGGCAAATGAATAAACAAAACTACATTCCTTAATGGATTTATTAAAGAAGAGTTGTATATGATGCAACCAGAAGGTTTTGTCAATCCTAAAGGTGCTAACAAAATATGCAAGCTCCAGTGATCCATCTATGGACTGGTGCAAGCATCTCGGAGTTGGAATATACGCTTTGATAAGTTGATCAAAGCATATAGTTTTATACAGACTTGCGGTGAAGCCTGTATTTACAAGAAAGTGAGTGGGAGCACTACAACATTTCTGATAAGTATATGTGAATGACATATTGTTGATCGGAGATAATGTAGAATTATTCTGCAAAGCATAAAGGAGTGTTTGAAAGGAGTTTTTCAAAGAAAGACCTCGGTGAAGCTGCTTACATATTGAGCATCAAGATCTATAGAGATAGATCAAGACGCTTGATAAGTTTTTTCAATGAGTACATACCTTGACAAGATTTGAAGTAGTTCAAAATGGAACAGTCAAAGAAAGAGTTCTTGCCTGTGTTACAAGGTGTGAAATTGAGTAAGACTCAAAGCCCGACCACGGCAGAAGATAGAAAGAGAATGAAAGTCATTCCCTATGCCTTGGCCATAGGTTCTATAAAGTATGCCATGCTGTGTACCAAATCTATTGTATACCCTACACTGTTTTTGGCAAGGGAGTACAATAGTGATCTAGGAGTAGATCACTAGACAGCGGTCAAAATTATCCTTAGTGGAATAAGGATATGTTTCTCGATTATGGAGGTGACAAAAAGGTTCGTCGTAAAGGGTTACATCGATGCAAATTTTGACACTGATCCAGATGACTCTAAATCTCAATCTGGATACATATTGAAAGTGGGAGCAATTAGCTAGAGTAGCTCCGTGCAGAGCATTGTTGACATAGAAATTTGCAAAATACTTACGGATCTGAATGTGGCAGACCCGTTGACTAAACTTCTCTCACAAGCAAAACATGATCACACCTTAGTACTCTTTGGGTGTTAATCACATAGCGATGTGAACTAGATTATTGACTCTAGTAAACCCTTTGGGTGTTGGTCACATGTCGATGTGAACTATGGGTGTTAATCACATGGTGATGTGAACTATTGGTATTAAATCACATGGCGATGTGAACTAGATTATTGACTCTAGTGCAAGTGGGAGACTGAAGGAAATATGCCCTAGAGGCAATAATAAAGTTATTATTTATTTCCTTATATCATGATAAATGTTTATTATTCATGCTAGAATTGTATTAACCAGAAAATAATACATGTGTGAATATATAGACAAACAGAGTGTCACTAGTATGCCTCTACTTGACTAGCTCGTGTCGGTGTACAAAAAGAGGGGTACACCTTTTGTACCCCTATAACCGTGCACGGGCAGTCTGAGCCACGGGCACCACCACACCAAGCAAGGCAAGGGAGGTGAGCCAGGGTAAGACCGAAGCTCAAGAGAACTAGAACGACGCCAAGGCCAAGACCACGAAGAGCAAAGGGGACAAAGCGGGCTCCCCTGGCAAGATCCTTGCCGGGAGACAGTTCTAGCAGCCCCGGCAAGACCCTTGCCGCGGCGACTCGTCCCGCACCTATGGAGCAAATCACCCTTGAGTCCACTGCCCCCAAAGGGCAAGGATTCGGGAGACATCCCCGTGGCGGCATGCAGATCTTTGTGAAGACATTCAAGATCAGATACGCACTAAGGAGACAACAACCCTTGGCGGGATCCCAGCCGAGGAAGACCACAAGGCCCCTGGCAAGCGCCTTGCCGGGGATGATAGCAGGCACCTCGGCAAGACCCTTGCCGGGGCCACCATCAGGCCCACACCGAGCCGCATGCATGGAGCTGCCGACCCAACCAGCTGGGCAGGCACCTGCGTGGCGGCATGCAGATCTTCGTGAAGACCCACCACTGTGCCACCTCAGCTGCCTGCCTACCTACGTGGCATCGCAGGCGTCGCTGGCCAGGGCGCGTGTCGACACAAGAAGGAGCGGCGACGGACGAGACTGGTCTCTCCCCCGTCCCCGATAAAGCAAGGACACCTAAGCAAGACGCATTAAATGTGCCTTGTCATGTAATGCGAGGGATAACCTCACATCACTGTACCCTTTCCACCTCATGTGTGCCACTGTGGCAACCCCTTTTTCTATAAAAGGAGGCCCGAGGCGACCAGGAGAAGGATTCGGCTTTTTGGAGCTCCTCATGCCCCATAGCTAGCTCAAGAACACAGATATACAATCCACCAAAGCAGGAGTAGGGTTTTATGCATCCTCGCGGCCCGAACCTGGATAAACGAACCGTGTGCTACCTGTTAGATCCGCTCTTCTCACGACCCCGCGCCCCGCTAACCATAGTAGGGATTCTTGTGATCCCATAGGTGTCGTTCCCACCGACATCTTTGGTGCGCCAGGTAGGAGGCGCAGTTGTGAGAATCGGCTTTAGCAGTTAGTTCGGCGTTTCTTTATCATCATGGCGCCCAAGAAGAAGACGACGGTGGCGGTTGGCCAGTCGGAAGCCGGACAGCCCATCCCGACGCGGGCGAGCAGCGGACCGGTCGTAGAAAGGACCCGGGGCGCTGCTCGCGAACACCAGCACCATCCCAGCAGCCGGAGTTTGGGAGGCGGCGATGTTTGTGCACCTGGTAACGGGCCACACCTCGCCAAATCCAAAGGCGGAGCCAAGTCCTTCGCGGGTGGAGCGGGGCCTTCCAAGGTCATCGCCGCCCCGCCCGAAGGCGATGCAAGGGCTTCCAATACTCCCACGCCGGCGTCAACAACGCGCTCCTCCCAGGCAGCGTGCGACGAATGGCGTAATCACGCCGAAGATCCCGGGCGTCGCTGCGGGAAGAGCCCCGAGCGCCACTCCCGGGACGTAGAAGACCTGCCCACTCGCCGAGGCGCTGGTGAAAAAGGCATGCGACCGTGGGGTCGTGATAGAGCTCCTTCTGACATGGTCAGAAGTCGAAGCGCGTCGCGATCCATGCAGGTTTCGCCGCCACCGACGCCAGCAGAGGCCCTGGCGCGCGCGCAGTTGCTCCTCGACTTTCCTCCCACTACGGGGAAACTCGACGAATGGAGAGCCACTATCCGAAGCCTTGTTGCGGTGGCCAACAAAGACGAACCAAGTCCGGTGGGGCTCCCGGGTCAACGTTCCGATGGAGTCCCGCGGACCAGTGGTGGAAAAGCCGGTGGCGCCGCGACCATGGTGCATTCACCTCTTCCCCATCCGGTACCATGGACGTCGGCTCGTCGCGGGCAACGCCATCTCCATAGCATTGTATGACCCACGGACCCACTGTGGCCAGCGCCAAGTTCTTCGGGAACGAGCCCATGAAGACGCTCGAACCACTATCGAGCGCCGGCGCGGAGCGCGCCACCAGTCAGACAGGCGAGCAGGGCCTGCTGTGAACCACCTGGCCCCGGAGAGCCCTGGAGGCCTACCTTACGAGGTAGGCTGTCCGACTTTTACCCGTGAGCTGCGGCAGTTCCAGTGGCCCACTCACCGCACCTTCAAACCTGACGTTGGCAAAAAGTACAGCGGCAAGACTCACCCGTCTGAGTTCCTCAGCATCTACACCATCGCGATGCAAGCCGTCGGAGCCCGCGACGATAAGGTGCTTGCAAATTACTTTCCGTTGGCTCTTAAACCCAACGCCATGTCGTGGTTGATGCACTTGCCGGTAGACTCTATTTCCTCCTGGTCGGATTTGTGCCATGAGTTTGTGGGCGCCTTTACTGGAGGTCACCAAGCCCATGGCCAAGCAAGTGACCTGCATGTCATTCCCCAGAAGGAAGGCGAGAGTCTGCGCAAGTATATACAGAGGTTTAGCCGGGTATAGTACAATATCCCTGATGTTCACCCTGCCACCATCATCAGCGCGTTCCATCAGAATGTGCGTAACCGCAAGATGCGCGAAGAACTGGCAATGAACAAGGTGAAAGATGTGGCAGAACTCTATGTTCTCGCTGACAGATGTACCCGAGCTAAAGAGGGAAGGAAGTACCCCGGTGAAGATGCCGGCGTGGAAACCGACTCCTCAGATGAGGATACTACCGCCCCGGCGAAGAAAGGCCGGCGCCGCAACAAGAAGCGCAAAGGTAAAGCTGTGCTTGCCGTCGAGGGATCTGGCGACTCTGGCTCCGCCAAGAAAACCAAGGCAGATGACCCCGGCAAGGAAATTGCCGGATGTGTCGCCTGCCGAGCCTTGGCGGCTGCCGAGAAGCCAGGAAACTCCGACAAGCAATACTGCAAGATCCATCGCACCAAAGGCCATGATCTCCAAAACTGCCGACAGGTTGAGCTCCTTGCTGAGAAGCAGAGGGCTGAATATGAGAGGCGGGACAAGGAGAAAGGCCAGGACGGTGCTGAGGGGTCCGGCAAGAAGCGTGATGGCCAGGCGGGCCGTCGTGGCAAAGATAAACAGCGGGAGAGGCCCGCCCGGGGCCGTGAAAAAAAGCCAGAAGACTATGATCACGAAGAGGATGATGAGTCTGGTGACCAAGGATTTCAGAAAGCTACAGAGGCCATGTGCGTCAATGGCGGTGCCTCACTGCATACCTCTCACCGCCAGCTTAAACAGTGGGCGCGTGAGATCACAGCGGCGGAACCGTCGTTTGATGCCCAAAGGCCACTGAAGTGGTCCAGCACACCTATCATTTTTGACACTGAGGATCACCCTGATCGCACTACTGCAGTCGGGTGCTTGCCATTGTTGGTTTCACCAACAATACGCAACCTCAAGGTGACAAAGATGCTAGTCGATGGCGGGGCCGGTCTGAACTTAATCTCGCCTGCCGTGATCGAGAAATTGCATATTCCTGATGAAGACCTCGAAGAGACGGGCACGTTTCAGGGGGTCAACCCGGGAAGAAGTAAACCTAAGGGAAAGGTCACGTTGCCCGTGACTTTTGGGAGTGATCTGAACTACAGGACAGAAAGGATTGTGTTCGACGTTGCCAAGATCCCCTTGCCTTACAACGGGATCCTTGGACGCCCAGCGCTGGCCAAGTTCATGGCGGCGGCACATTACGCCTACAACACCCTGAAGATGCCGGGGCCTGTGACGATCATCACCGTCCCATTAGACAAGAAGGATGCGCTAATTTGCGCTGACCAACTCTACCAACAAGCAGTTGCAGCAGCCGCCACTGCTTAGGCGCTTGCTCCTGCCGCTGGAGCCCCGGGAAGGCAAAAGAAGAAGACCGGTGAGACCTCAGGCACCCACTCCGGCAAGCGCACCTCTTCGGAGTGTAGCGCTCCCGTCGAGGACATGCCAGAGAGCTCCGCCGACAGAAACAAGAAGTCCAGGGCCACACCACCGGGAACCAAGAAGGTTTCTGTCAAGGAGGACGGCACGGGAGGAGCTTTTACCATAAGCTCCACCCTTGACGACAAATAGGAAGACGCGCTCGTCACCTTCCTGCGGGCGAATGTTGATGTGTTTGCATGGCAAGCATCCGACATCCCCGCCGTTCCCAGGAAGGTGATTGAGCACCACCTTGATGTCTGTCCTCATGTGCGGCCCGTCAAGCAGAAGGTCGGAAAGCAATCTTTGGAACGACAAGAGTTCATCACAGAGGAGATCCGGAAACTGGACGCAGCGGGTTTGGTAAGAGGAGTGCTCCATCCAACGTGGTTGGCCAATCCGGTGGTAGTGCGCAAGGCAAATGGGAAGTGGAGGCTGTGTATTGATTACACAAATATTAATAAGGCTTGTCCCAAAGACCCCTTCCCATTGCCACGCATTGACCAGATTGTTGACTCCACAGCTGGGTGTGATCTGTTGTCATTCCTCGATGCCTACTCCGGCTACCACCAGATCTTCATGACAAGGGAAGATGAAGAGAAAACGGCATTCATCACCCCATATGGTACGTATTGCTTTGTACGGATGCCTTTCGGGTTGAAGAGTGCTGGTTCAACGTTTGCAAGGGCGGTCCAGATTGGTTTTGAACCCCAGCTCCATAGAAATATGGAAGCTTATATGGATGATATAGTGGTCAAAACCAAGGACAGGGCAACCCTCATATCAGATTTACAAGAAACGTTTGCAAACCTACTCAAGATCAATCTCAAGCTGAACCCTGAGAAGTGCGTCTTCGGCGTCCCGTCTGGCAAGCTTCTCGGGTTCTTTGTGTCACAGCGTGGGATAGAGGCCAATCCGGACAAGATCAAAGCTATAGAGCAGATTGAAGCGCCCAAGCGAGTCAAGGATGTGTGTCGGCTTGCTGGTTGCGTTGCCGCCATGAGCAGGTTCATTTCCAAGTCCGCCGAGCGCGCCCTTCCTTTTTCAAGATTTTGAAAAAGGCGGGCCCGATGGAGTGGACGCCAGAAGCCGAAGCAGCATTGCAAGATTTGAAGAGGTACCTCTCCTCTACGCCAATACTGGTTGCGCCTAGGCCACAGGAACTGTTGCTGCTGTACCTGGCGGCAATGAACCAGGTGGTCAGCGCCGCACTAGTGGCGCAGAGAGAAATTGATGATGAGGTAATAGCAGCGACGGAGCCCAATGCCACCGATGCTGAGACGACGCTGCCAATTGAAGTGCCGCCGAAGAAGAAAATGATGCAGCACCCGGTCTACTTTGTTAGTTCCCTCCTGCAGGGGGCTAGATCGAGGTACTCCGGTGTGCAGAAACTTCTCTTCGGCCTTCTTATGGCCTTGAGGAAGCTGCGTCACTACTTCCAGGCGCACGAAATCACTGTCGTCACTCGCCTCCCTCTGCAACGGATATTGCACAATCCAGACGCAACGGGAAGGATCATAGAGTGGGCACTGGAACTATCCAGCTTTGGCCTCAAGTTTGAGAGTACCTCAACGATTCAAAGCCGAGTCCTGGCAGAGTTCGTTGCAGAATGGACCGCGAAGCCTGACGAAGAAACCCAAGAGACTACTCTCCCCGGCAAAGAGGCAAGTTGTGACTAGATCATGTACTTTGATGGAGCTTTCTCCTTACAGGGCGCCGGGGCTGGCGTACTGCTTGTCGCGCCCACCGGAGAGCACCTCAAGTACGTGATCCAGATGCACTTCCCCAGGGAGGTGTCAACAAACAATACGGCTGAGTACGAAGGGCTGCTTGCCGGTCTTAGGATCGTGGCGGACCTCGGAATCAAGAAACTCGTCGTTAGAGGCGACTCGCAACTTGTCGTCAAGCAAGTCAACAAGGATTACCAGAGCCCATTGATGAAGGCCTACGTCGATGAAGTGAGAAAGCTGGAGGAGCGTTTTGACGGTATACAGGCAGAATACGTTCCCCATGCGGAGAATGATATCGCCGATTACCTGTCAAAACGCGCTGCCCTCAAGCTACCTGTGGAACCAGGTACCTTTGTGCTTCAGCTAACTCAGCCATCCGTTGATCCATCAACAGGGCAAAACAAGAGGAGGAAATTAGGGCCCGGCAAGTACTTTCCCACCGAGCTCCCCGGAGCCGCCGGCAAGGATGTTGCCGGAGATACTGAGCCCGCCACGGGACGGCTAGCTCTGGCGGAGCATCAAGCTCTTGCCGTCGAGACAGCCGCTCCTATAGCGGAGGAAATGCCTTTAGTCCTCGCCGTCGAGCCCCAGGCTCCAGTGTGGGCACAGCATACCGTCCGATTCCTCCAAACAGGGGAACTTCCTGAGGAGCAGGAAGAAGCGGAAAAAGTAGCCCGTTGCTCTACTATGTACCAGTTCGTCGATGACATCCTGTACAAAAAGAGGCTGAACGGCGTGAAATTGAAGTGTATCCCTCGAGAGGAAGGACTGGGGCTATTGGCGGAGGTACATGGAGGCATATGTGGATCCCACATCGGGTCAAGGGCCCTTGCCGGCAAAGCATTTCGGCAAGGCTTCTTCTGGCCCACCGCCCTCCAGGATGCGAAGACACTAGTCACCAGGTGTGAAGCGTGTCAGTTCCATTCAAAGAAGCTTCATCAGCCAGCTCAAGCCCTTCAAACCATTCCTCTCTCCTAGCCTTTCTCGGTCTGGGGGCTCGACATACTGGGCCCTTTCCCCCGTGCTGTTGGGGGCTTTGAGTACTTGTACGTTGCAATCGATAAGTTCACAAAGTGGCCAGAAGTGGAAGCAGTGAGGAAGGTCACAGCACAGTCGGCCATCAAGTTCTTCAAAGGACTGGTGTGCCGTTTTGGTGTACCCAATAGGGTTATCACCGAAAACGGCACGCAGTTCACAAGCCACACCTTCATGCAATATATTCAAGACCTCGGCAGCAAGGTCTGTTTCGCTTCCGTTGCTCACCCACAAAGCAATGGTCAAGCTGAGAGGGCAAATGCTGAAGTACTGCGTGGCCTGAGGACAAAGACCTTTGACAGACTGCACAAGAGTGGAAGGCGCTGGATTGATGAATTGCTGGCAGTTATTTGGTCAATCAGAACGACACCAAATCAAGCCACCGGCCAGACACCCTTTGCCCTGGTATACGGGGCAGAAGCAGTTCTCCCCACGGAACTCATATACGGGTCACCTCGAGTACTCGCTTATGATGAGCTTGAGCAAGAGCAATTGCGGCAAGATGACGCAACGCTCCTTGAGGAAGATCGTCTTCGGGCGGCTGTGAGAGCAGCGCGCTACCAACAAGCCTTGCGCCGCTACCATAGCCGCAAGGTTCATGCCCAAAGCTTTGAGGAAGGGGACCTTGTTCTTCGGCGCGTTCAATCGGCCAAGAATTCCAACAAGTTGACGCCAAAGTGGGAAGGACCTTATCGGGTAATACGAGTCACCAGGCCCGGCGCAGTCTGCCTGGAGACCGAAGATGCCGTTCCGGTGAGTAACTCCTGGAACATTGAGCATCTTCGCAAGTTTTACCCGTGAGGCGCGGCTTGCCGGGCCCCCCGACAAGCCACCTTTTGTACGATCATTGCCGATGACGCATGTAACCCTTTGTACAAAGCCAGGCGCAGACCCTGAGCATAAGTAAATGAAGCGCTGGCGCCCTGAGTTATAGCATGCATGCTAGGTCGAGTCTCGTCCTTGGTTAGGGTTGATAGTGCTTAGCGGCGACTAACCCCTAGCTTGGAGGTCGAGTGTGCGTCTCTTTGTCTTTCTTTTGTCTTCTTTGGTTCACAGGACACACGGATATCTGTGCCGAACCACTTGGGGAGGAAAAAAAGAGGAACCGACCAGCATCTAGCCCCCGGCAAGCCAGTATTGCCGGGGGCTGCAAGAGCAAAGATTCACCCACGGCGAACCAGGGTTGCCGGGGACTGCAGCTTCAGATAAGTTCTTCATCCCTTATCATGCATTCCATTATGGACTGAGGTATGTGAAACCTCGTTTTCCCCTAAGCTATCGTGCTCCCATAACTCTAGGCCCTAGGGCTCGTTCCTGGGGCCAAGTTTGGTCATAGTCGCGGTAGCGAAAGGATGAAACAAGGAGCCTGAACCCGCCTCATCCCTGCCTCCACCAAAGGCGTGAGGAAGGTCGAGTGAAGTGGGGAGACGGCAAGGCCTGTTGCCGGGCGAGGAAATGTTTATCTTGAAGATATCAAGGATTTACTCCTTGTCATGGGTTCCACCCGCAAACAAATGACCCGGCAAGCATCCCTTTTTTCATTAAAAATATTCCACTCAGGTACAGTCCATCGGGAATGAAAAACATGAATGATGGGATTACAAGTTTTAGGTTCAACAAAGGCCCGAAGGCTTACAAACTAAAAAGAGATAAGGTGCCCATAATCCCTTTCTTGTCCCTCTCCTCAGGAGGCAGGTCAAGGAGGCAAAAGGGACAAAAGGAGCGCCTAGGCGAGCTACGGGTGGCAGAAGACACCAAGAGAACATCTTGGTGGCCGTCCAAAGGCTGGATGGTGATGGCGGCGCCGGAAGCAGAGCTCGAAGACGAGGCGGCAGGACGTCAGCACGCGTCGAAGGCGTCGGTGCCCGCGTACTCCGACTTGACGGCCTTGCCGCCCGCCCTCTTCCTCTTCCGCAGCCTCCCAACGCCAGCCGCCCAAGGAGACGGCCCCGAGAAGCTCAGGGAGCCGGCGACGCGGATGATGGGGTCACCTGTGCCGCACGGAGCGGCACCCGACACCTAATCAGACCCGTCATCCTGCCGCCTACTACCCTCATCGTCGATGCCGCTATCCTCCTCGTCACTCCCGCCCGAGGAGGAGTCTTCACTATCAGAAGAGCTCTCCACGCAGCACCTTGCACGGGTCCCAAAGCACCCGAAGACCTTGACGAAGAGAAGGCCACCCTCCATCAGCTTAAAATGGAGAGTGAGCCCCTTCGTCAAGCGGTGGATATGAGCAAACGTCTTCCATCCCCTACAAAGATACATCACGTGAGGGGCGGAGAAGTCGACGCGGACCCGCGTGCCACTGATCCCGTAGCCCCTCATGTGCAGCCGCAACGATTCCGGCGGATCCAGCTCCATCTCCCGCGCAAATGGAGTCGGGAGACGAGACGACGGCGCGGCGGCCGGCGCAGCCTGACGAAGAACTCACAAGGGTCATCCCCAACATGGCCCTCCATTGGAGGAGGAGCTGCTGGCGGAGGCGAGACCGGCGCGCCACCCCATCCTCCTCTTCCCCGAGCGCCCCATCCTCACTCACGGCCTCGCCCCCTCCCCCTTCCCCTCGCGGCTGGCTCTGCCACCGCAGGCGCAGGAGAAGGAGGGACGCGTTGTCGAGCGGTGACCCTCGCCGCCACTGTTGAAGGACCAGGATTCCCTATCTCCATGACGGATGGAAGGAAGGAGCAGAAGCTGAAGGAAGAAGAAGATGAAAGAATGTGGGACGCCATCCCCCCCCCCGCTCTTTATAAAGGATCAGGGTTGGGGCTCGGCCGCCCCGCTCGGCCAATCAAGATACGGAAGGAGCAGGGAGCCAGGACCGACCCGCCGCCCCAACCAGCGACGGCCCGGTTTCCCGCCTCCACCGTTTGCCGCCCTAGGCGCATGGGAGACACATGGCGGACGTGCAGAACCGAGGGGACGGGTGAGACGACCACTCCCCACCCTGTGATCATGGGGAGTGGACGCCTTGAAGACCGCGCCTCAGCCCCATTCAGTAAATGGGCCGCGCCTCCACGCCTCCCTCTGTTTATGGGGAAGGCGCGAACCGCCCCTTTACTACGATGTGACGCATGCCTGCGGGAACCAACCCCACGCATGCTACCCACGTCACACGCACCTCCCCATGCCGCGCCACGCGCGGGAATCGTGGGAAGCGCAGCGCGCGAAGAATCTTACCGCGGTAAAAACCGCCCTGCCTGCCCACGCACCGTTTTTGGGCCTAGCCCAACAACGCGTTGCACTTATGTGTGGCCCAGGCCCGGGGGCTCCTGTCGGTGTACAAAAAGAGGGGTACACTTTTTGTACCCCTATAACCGTGCACGGGCAGTCTGAGCCACGGGCACCACCACACCAAGCAAGGCAAGGGAGGTGAGCCAGGGTAAGACCGAAGCTCAAGAGAACTAGAACGACGCCAAGGCCAAGACCACGAAGAGCAAAGGGGACGAAGCGGACTCCCCCGGCAAGATCCTTGTCGGGAGACAGTTCTAGCAGCCCCGGCAAGACCCTTGCCGCGGCGACTCGTCCCGCGCCTACGGAGCAAATCACCCTTGAGTCCACTGCCCCCAAAGGGCAAGGATTCGGGAGACATCCCCGTGGCGGCATGCAGATCTTTGTGAAGACATTCAAGATCAGATACACACTAAGGAGACAACAACCCTTGGCGGGATCCCAGCCGAGGAAGACCACAAGGCCCCCGGCAAGCGCCTTGCCGGGGATGACAGCAGGCGCCTCGGTAAGACCCTTATCGGGGCCCCGGCAAGGCCCTTCCCGAGGACACCCGCGGGGCCACCATCAGGCCCACGCTGACTAAACCTCCACCACCACACGCATGCAGCTGCTGACCCAACCAGATGGGCAGGCACCTGCGTGGCGGCATGTAGATCTTCGTGAAGACCCACCACTGTGCCACCTCAGCTGCCTGCCTACCTATTTGGCATCGCAGGCGTCGCTGGCCAGGGCGTGTGTCGACACAAGAAGGAGCGGCGACGGATGAGACTGGTCTCTCCCCCGTCCCCGATAAAGCAAGGACACCTAAGCAAGACGCATTAAATGCGCCTTGTCATGTAATGTGAGGGATAACCTCGCATCACTGTACCCTTTCCACCTCCTGTGTGCCACTGTGGCAACCCCTTTTTCTATAAAAGGAGGCCCGAGGCGACCAGGAGAAGGATTTGACTTTTTGGAGCTCCTCACGCCCCATAGCTAGCTCAAGAACACAGATATACAATCCACCAAAGCAGGAGTAGGGTTTTACGCATCCTTGCGGCCCGAACCTGGATAAACGAACCATGTGCTACCTGTTAGATCCGCTCTTCTCACGACCCCGCGCCCCGCTAACCATAGTAGGGATTCTTGTGATCCCATAGGTGTCATTCCCACCGACAGGGGAACCCTCACCGGTGGCCATCTTCATCATCCCGGTGCTCTCCATGACGAGGAGGGAGTAGTTCTCCCTCGGGGTTGAGGGTATGTGAAGGAAATATGCCCTAGAGGCAATAATAAAGTTATTATTTATTTCCTTATATCATGATAAATGTTTATTATTCATGCTAGAATTGTATTAACCGGAAACATAATACATGTGAGAATACATAGACAAACAGAGTGTCACTAGTATGCCTCTACTTGACTAGCTCGTTAATCAAAGATGGTTATGTTTCCTAACCATGGACAAAGAGTTGTTATTTGATTAACGGGATCACATCATTAGGTGAATGATCTGATTGACATGACCCATTCCATTAGCTTAGCACCCGATCGTTTAGTATGTTGCTATTGCTTTCTTCATGACTTATACATGTTCCTATGACTATGAGATTATGCAACTCCCGTTTGCCGGAGGAACACTTTGTGTGCTACCAAATGTCACAACGTAACTGGGTGATTATAAAGGTGCTCTACAGGTGTCTCCAAAGGTACATGTTGGGTTGGCGTATTTCGAGATTAGGATTTGTCACTCCGATTGTCGGAGAGGTATCTCTGGGCCCTCTCGGTAATGCACATCACATAAGCCTTGCAAGCATTGCAACTAATGAGTTAGTGTGAGATGATGTATTACGGAATGAGTAAGAGACTTGCCGGTAACAAGATTGAACTAGGTATTGAGATACCGACGATCGAATCTCGGGCAAGTAACATACCGATGACAAAGGGAACATGTATGTTGTTATGCGGTCTGACCGATAAAGATCTTCATTAGAATATGTAGGAGCCAATATGAGCATCCAGGTTCCGCTATTGGTTATTGACCGGAGACGTGTCTCGGTCATGTCTACATTGTTCTCGAACCCGTAGGGTCCGCACGCTTAAGGTTTCGATGACAGTTATATTATGAGTTTATGCATTTTGATGTACCGAAGTTTGTTTGGAGTCCCGGATGTGATCACGGACATGACGAGGAGTCTCGAAATGGTCGAGACATAAAGATTGATATATTGGAAGCCTATATTTGGATATCGGAAGTGTTCCGGGTGAAATCGGGATTTTACCGGAGTACCGGGAGGTTACCGGAACCCCCGGGAGGTATATGGGCCTTAGTGGGCTTTAGTGGAAGAGAGGAGAGGTGGCCAGGGCTGGGCCGCGCGCCCCTCCCCCCTAGTCCGAATAGGATAAGGAGAGGGGGCGGCGCCCCCCCTTCCTTCTCTCTCTCCTCTCCCCCCCTCGAATCCTATTCCAACTAGGAAAGGGGGAATCCTACTCCCGGTGGGAGTAGGACTCCTCCTGGCGCGCCCTCCTCCTGGCCGGCCGCACCCCCCCTTTTGATCCTTTATATACGGGGGCAGGGGGCACCCCTAGACACACAAGTTGATCCACGTGATCATATTCTTAACCGTGTGCGGTGCCCCCTTCCACCATAGTCCTCGATAATATTGTAGCGGTGCTTAGGCGAAGCCCTGTGACCGTAGTACATCAAGATCGTCACCACGCCGTCGTGTTGATGGAACTCTTCCCCGACACTTTGCTGGATCGGAGTCCGGGGATCGTCATCGATCTGAACGTGTGCTAAAACTCGGAGGTGCCGTAGTTTCGATGGTTGATCGGTCGGGTCGTGATGACGTACGACTACATCAACCGCGTTGTGCTAACGCTTCCGCTGTCGGTCTACAAGGGTACGTAGATCTCACTCTCCCCTCTCGTTGCTATGCATCACCATGATCTTGCGTGTGCGTAGGAAATTTTTTGAAATTACTACGTTCCCCAACAGTATGTACCAGTAGCTATGTGTTTGATCTCTCTCTCTCTCTCTCGTGTTCTTAAGGTGATACGATCTTGATGTATCGCGAGCTTTTCTATTATATTTGGATCCTATGATGTTTCTTCCCCCCTCTACTCTCTTGTAATGAATTGAGTTTTCCCCTTGAAGTAATCTTATCGGATTGAGTCTTTAAAGACTTGAGAACACTTGATGTATGTCTTGCCGTGGATATCTGTGGTGACAATGGGATACCACGTGCCACTTCATGTATGTTAAGGTGACCAACTTGCGGGTTTCGTGATATTGGGAACCTATGCATAGGGGTTGGCACACGTTTTCGCCGTGATTCTCCGGTAGAAACTTTGGGGCACTCTTTGAGGTCCTTTGTGTTGGTTGAATAGATGAATCTGAGATTGTGTGACGCATATCGTATAATCATACCCACGGATACTTGAGGTGACATTGGAGTATCTAGGTGACATTAGGGTTTTGGTTGATTTGTGTCTTAAGGTGTTATTCTAGTACGAACTCTAGGGCTGTTTGTGACACTTATAGAAATAGCCCAACGGATTGATTGGAAAGAATAACTTTGAGGTGGTTTCGTACCCTACCATAATCTCTTCGTTCGTTCTCCGCTATTAGTGACTTTGGAGTGACTATTTGTTGCATGTTGAGGGATAGTTTTATGATCCAATTATGTTAGTATTGTTGAGGGAACTTACACTAGCGAAAGTATGAACCCTAGGCCTTGTTTACCATCATTGCAATATCGTTTACGCTCACTTTTATCACTTGTTACCTTGCTGTTTTTATTATTTCAGATTACAAAAACTATTATCTACCATCCATATTGCACTTGTATCACCATCTCTTCGCCGAACTAGTGCACCTATACAATTTACCATTGTATTGTGTGTGTTGGGGACACAAGAGACTCTTTGTTATTTGGTTGCAGGGTTGCTTGAGAGAGACCATCTTTATCCTACGCCTCCTACGGATTGATAAACCTTAGGTCATCCACTTGAGGGAAATTTGCTACAGTCCTACAAACCTCTGCACTTGGAGGCCCAACAACGTCTACAAGAAGAAGGTTGTGTAGTAGACATCAAGCTCTTTTCTGGCGCCGTTGCCGGGGAGGTGAGTGCTTGAAGGTATATCTTTAGATCTTGCAATCGAGTCTTTTAGTTTCTTGTTTTATCACTAGTTTAGTTTATAAAAGAAAACTATAAAAATGGAATTGAGTTTGTCTCATACGCTTCACCTTTTTAATATCTTTCGTAAGTATGATGGTAAGGAAAATTGTGCTCAAGTGCTAGAAGAAGAAATCTATAAAAAAATTGGCACTAAATATTTGAATGATGAGCATGATTGCAATGTTGTTAGTATGAATTCCTTGAATATCCATGATGCTAATGATATGCAAAGCCACAAGTTTGGGGAAGCTATGTTTGATGAAGATGATATTTTTATCCCTCAAGTTTTGATGAGCAAATTTATTATGATGAAAGCATGCCTCCTATCTATGATGATTATTGTGATAACACGTATGCTTTAAAGAATAATAATAACAATGAACCTTGTCATCTTGATCTTAATTTTCAATCACATGATAGTTATTTTGTTGAGTTTGCTCCCATTATTATTCATGAGAAGAATTTTGCTTATGTGGAAAGTAGTAAAATTTCTATGCTTGTAGATCATGAAAAGAATGCTTTAGGTGCTGGTTATATTGTTAAATTCATTCATTATGCTACTGAAAATTATTATGAGGGAGGAACATATGCTTGTAGGAATTGCAATAATATCAAGTTTCCTCTCTATGTGCTTAAAGTTTTGAAGTTATGCTTGTTTTACCTTCCTATGTAAGTTGATTCTTGTTCCCATAAGTTGTTTGCTCACAAAATCCCTATGAATAGGAAGTGGGCTAGACTTAAATGTGCTAGTAATATTCTTCATGATGCTCCCTTTATGTTACAATTCTTATCCTTCATGTGAGCATCATTGAAATCATCATGCCTAGCTAGGGGCGTCAAACGATAGCGCTTGTTGGGAGGCAACCCAATTTTATTTTTGTTCCTTCCTTTTTTGTTCCTGTTTAGTAATAAATAATCCATCTGGCCTCTGTTTAGATGTGGTTTTATACTTTTAATTAGTGTTTGTGCCAAGTAGAACCTTTGGAAAGACTTGAGGAAAGTCTTGTTGATCATGCTGTAAAAAACAGAAACTTTAGCGCTCACGAGAACTGCTGTCATTTTTATTTGGAGAGTTCTATTTAGTTAATTCTTTTTGCATATGATTAATAGATAAATTACTCAGGTCCAGCAATTTATTTGAGAATTTTATGAGTTCCAGAAGTATACGTTTGATTCAGATCACTATGAACTGTTCTGTTTTTGATAGATTCTGTTTTTCGTGTGTTGTTTACTTATTTTGATGAATCTATGGCTAGTAAAATAGTTTATAAACCATAGAGAAGTTGGAATACAGTAGTTTTAACACCAATATAAATAAAGAATAAGTTCATTACAATACCTTGAAGTGGTGATTTATTTTCTTATACTAACGGAGCTTACGAGTTTTCTACTTTAAGTTTTGTGTTGTGAAGTTTTCAAGTTTTGGGTAAGGATTCGATGGACTATGGAATAAGGAGTGGCAAGAGCCTAAGCTTGGGGATTCCCAAGGCACCCCAAGGTAATATTCAAGGATAGCCAAGAGCCTAAGCTCGGGGATGCCCAAGGCACCCCAAGGTAATATTCAAGGATAGCCAAGAGCCTAAGCTTGGGGATGCCCCGGAAGGCATCCCCTCTTTCGTCTTCGTTCATCAGTAACTTTACTTGGAGCTATATTTTTATTCACCACATGATATGTGTTTTGCTTGTAGCGTAATTTTATTTTATTTAGTTTTGCTTGCTGTTATTTAGAACAATGTTTTGTATCTTTTATTTCAATAAAAGTGGCATTGATAGTCTTTACTATGCCTATGTTACAAGTATACATGTTGTTGTTTGAAAACAGAAAGTTTACGCTGTTGCAATAATTCCCTAGAAAAGTCAGAATGTGATAAAATGTTGAAACCTTTTGAATATTAAGCTCTGATAAATTTACTACAGTGGGAATTTTCTTTCATAATTTTTGAAGCTAGGGAAGTATGGATGTTGCTGCATTCTTTACAGACTGTCCTGTTTAGGCAGATTGCTGTTATGTTTGCATTGTTTGCATATGTTTGCTTCTTTAATGATTCTATTTGAGGATATGACTATTAAATATGCAGAGGCATTTAGTATGCAATGTTGAATAATAATTTTAGTGATTTGCTACAGTAGAGTATGATAAGGTTTTGGCAATGGTTTATACTAACTTTTCTCACGAGTCCTTGTTGAGTTTTGTGTGGATGAAGCTTTTGAGATTTAGGGAGACCATGATATGAGAGGAATTAAGGAGACAAAAAAGCTCAAGCTTGGGAATGCCCAAGGCATCCCAAGATAATATTTCAAGAAGTCTCAAGCATCTAAGCTTGGGGATGCCCCGGTTGGCATCCCACCTTTCTTCTTCAACAATTATCGGTTAGTATCGGTTGATCCTAAGTTTTTGCTTCTTCACATGATGTTTGCCATTCTTAGAATGTCATTTTATTTTGCTTTGCTTGCTGTTTTAATAGAATATCAAGGTCTGAAATTATTAAATGTTAGAGGGTCTTCACATAGTTGCATAATTATTCGACTACTCATTGATCTTCACTTAAATCTTTCGGAGTAGTTTGTCATTTGCTCTAGTGCTTCACTTATATCTTTTAGAGCATGGTCGTAGTTTTATTTTGAAGAAATAGATGAACTCTTATGCTTCACTTAGATTATTTTGAGAGTCTTAAATAGCATGGTAATTTGCTTAAAATCCTAATATGCTAGGTATTCAAGAATAATAAAATTCTCTTATAGTGTGTTGAATACTAAGAAAAGTTTGATACTTGATAATTGTTTTCAGATATGGAGATGGTGATATTAGAGTCATGATAGTTGAGTAGTTGTGAATTTGAGAGATACTTGTGTTGAAGTTTGTGATTCCCGGAGCATGCACGTATGGTGAACCGTTATGTGACAAAGTCGGAGCATGATTTATTTATTGATTGTCTTCCTTATGAGTGGCGGTCGGGGACGAGCGATGGTCTTTTCCTACCAATCTATCCCCCTAGGAGCATGCACGTAGTACTTTGTTTCGATAACTAATAGATTTTTGCAATAAGTATGTGAGTTCTTTATGACTAATGTTGAGTCCATGGATTATACGCACTCTCACCCTTCCATCTTTGCTAGCCTCTCTAAAACCGCGCACCTTTCGCCAGTATCATACACTCACCATATACCTTACACTCACCATATACCTTCCTCAAAACAGCCACCATACCTACCTATTATGGCATTTCCATAGCCATTCCAAGATATATTGCCATGCAACTTTCCACCGTTCCGTTTATGATACGCTTCATCATTGTCATATTGCTTTGCATGATCATGTAGTTGACATCGTATTTGTGGCAAAGCCACCGTTCATAATTTTTTCATACATGTCACTCATGCATCATTGCACATCCCGGTACCCCGCCAGAAGCATTCATATAGAGTCATATCTTGTCCTAAGTATCGAGTTGTAATTATTGAGTTGTAAGAAAATAAAAGTGTGATGATCATCATTAATAGAGCATTGTCCCAAATAAAAAAAAGAAAGGCCAAATAAAAAAGGAAAGGCCAAATAAAAAAAGAAAATAAATAAAAAGGGGCAATGCTATTATCCTTTTTCCACACTTGTGCTTCAAAGTAGCACCATGTTCTTCATATAGAGTCTCATATGTTGTCATTTTCATATACTAGTGAGAATCTTTCATTATAGAACTTGGCTTGTATATTTCAATGATAGGCTTCCTCAAATTGCCTTAGGTCTTCATAAGCAAGCGAGTTGGATGCACACCCACTAGTTTCTTTTGTTGAGCTTTCATATACTTATAGCTCTAGTGCATCCGTTGCATGGCAATCCCTACTCACTCACATTGATATCTATTGATGGGCATCTCCATAGCCCGTTGATACGCCTAGTTGATGTGAGACTATCTTCTCCCTTTTTGTCTTCTCCACAACCACCACTTTATTCCACCTATAGTGCTATATCCATGGCTCACGCTCATGTATTGCGTGAAGATTGAAAAAGTTTGAGAACATCAAAAGTATGAAACAATTGCTTGGCTTGTCATCGGGGTTGTGCATGATTTAAATATGTTGTGTGATGAAGATGGAGCATAGCCAGACTATATGATTTTGTAGGGATAGCTTTCTTTAGCCATGTTATTTTGAGAAGACATAATTGCTTAGTTAGTATGCTTGAAGTATTATTATCTTCTATGTCAATATGAACTTTTGTCTTGAATCTTTTGGATCTGAATATTCATATCACAAGTAAGAAGAATTACATTAAAATTATGCCAACTAGCATTTCACATCAAAAATTATCTTTTTTATCATTTACCTACTCGAGGATGAGCAGGACTTAAGCTTGGGGATGCTTGATACGTCTCCAACGTATCTATAATTTTTGATTGCTCCATGCTATATTATCTACTGTTTTGGGCATTATTGGGCTTTATTATCCACTTTTATATTACTTTCGGGACTAACCTATTAACCGGAGGCCCAGCCCAGATTTACTGTTTTATGCCTATTTTAGTGTTTTGAAGAAAAGGAATATCAGACGGAGTCGAAACGAAACGAAATCAACTGGAGAAGTTATTTTTGGAAGGAAACACACCTGATGGACTTGGACCCCACGTCAGAAGATACGGGAGCTGCCCACGAGGGTGGGGGCGCGCCCACCCCCCTAGGGCGCGCCCCCTGTCTCGTGGGGCCCCCGTGGCTCCCCTGACGTGCTTCTTCTGCCTATATAACTCCATATACCCTAAAACTTCCAGAACGCAAGATAGATCGGGAGTTCCGCCGCCAGAAGCCTCCGTAGCCACCAAAAGTCAATCGGGACCCTGTTCCGGCACCCTACCGGAGGGGGGAACCCTCACCGGTGGCCATCTTCATCATCCCGGTGCTCTCCATGACAAGGAGGGAGTAGTTCTCCCTCGGGGCTAAGGGTATGTACCAGTAGCTATGTATTTGATCTCTCTCTCTCTCTCTCGTGTTCTTGAGGTGATACGATCTTGATGTATCGCGACCTTTGCTATTATATTTGGATCTTATGATGTTTCTTCCCCCCTCTACTCTCTTGTAATGAATTGAGTTTTCCCCTTGAAGTAATCTTATCGGATTGAGTCTTTAAAGACTTGAAAACACTTGATGTATGTCTTGCTGTGGATATCTGTGGTGACAATGGGATACCACGTGCAACTTCATGTATGTTAAGGTGACCAACTTGCGAGTTTCGTGACATCGGGAACCTATGCATAGGGGTTGGCACACGTTTTCGTCGTGATTCTCCGGTAGAAACTTTGGGGCACTCTTTGAGGTCCTTTGTGTTGGTTGAATAGATGAATCTGAGATTGTGTGACGCATATCGTATAATCATACCCACGGATACTTGAGGTGACATTGGAGTATCTAGGTGACATTAGGGTTTTGGTTGATTTGTGTCTTAAGGTGTTATTCTAGTACGAACTCTAGGGCTGTTTGTGACACTTATAGGAATAGCCCAACGGATTGATTGGAAAGAATAACTTTGAGGTGGTTTCGTACCCTACCATAATCTCTTCGTTCGTTCTCCGCTATTAGTGACATTGGAGTGACTCTTTATTGCATGTTGAGGGATAGTTTTATGATCCAATTATGTTAGTATTGTTGAAGGAACTTACACTAGCGAAAGTATGAACCCTAGGCCTTGTTTACCATCATTGCAATACCGTTTACGCTCACTTTTATCACTTGTTACCTTGCTGTTTTTATTATTTCAGATTACAAAAACTATTATCTACCATCCATATTGCACTTGTATCATCATCTCTTCGCCGAACTAGTGTACCTATACAATTTACCATTGTATTGGGTGTGTTGGGGACACAAGAGACTCTTTGTTATTTGGTTGCAGGGTTGCTTGAGAGAGACCATCTTCATCCTACGCCTCCTACGAATTGATAAACCTTAGGTCATTCACTTGAGGGAAATTTGCTACTGTACTACAAATCTCTGCACTTGAAGACCCAACAATATCTACAAGAAAAAGGTTGTGTAGTAGACATCACGAGATCATCACTGTATCGCCTCCAGACCCACGGCGCAAATAACGGAAGTCATTTCGCCTGTTCACATGTACTTTACATGATCACATCATGTGGCACTCACACTCCCATCCACAAGCGACAATGAGTATGTAAAGATAAAGAAAATTTAGCTCAATTATGAGCTTCAAAGTTGCTGCCTGAGTGTTTGATCTCACGGATAATTGATTGTATTTGTACGTCCATCACGGGGAAATATTAGGTGCTCTCATCCTTGGGTGCTCCCAATCCTCTAACTTAAAAGAATCAATTTTGAATGTTTCAAAAAAATCAAAAAAATATGAATATTCACAAAGAATATGACTACAACTCCTAAAATTCCAGGTCCAAACTCTAAATGAACATTGAGAAACAAAAATATGAAATCTAGTATGAATAGTGTTATAAAAAGACAAAAAACAACATTTGACGTTATTCACATCTGAATTTGTCTTTTTTGTTTCTCGATGTACATTTTGATTTTTGACCTGGATCTTTTAGGGGTTGTAGTCACGTTCCTTGTGAATATTCATATTTTTTACAGAATATTTTAAACATTTAAAATTAAAGTTTTAAAATCGGGCAGCATGGGAAGCAGAAGCACTGAGCACTTGATATTTCCCCTCCACCATTATTGTGTTTTTTTTTCTTTTGAGAATTATCCCTATCGACCTTTTTTTTTAGAATCCCCCTATCGGCGGCTACGGCCCTCGACTTGATGACGGGGCCGTTTCATGGGCTATCATGGTCAGCATTTTTTCCCAGAAAGGCCCAGTTAGAGCAACTTCCTCTTATCCTCCTCGTTGCTTGGCTCGCCTCGCCTCCGCAGAACGCTCCGCCCTCTCTCTCCAATGGAGGCCACTGTCACACTCACGCTCTCTTCGTCTCCCGCCGGCGCCCGCCGCTCACCGGCCAGGCCCACCGTGGCCTCCCTTCACCTCCGCCGCGTGCCCACTCTCTCATTCCACCTCCGCGGGGCCCAAGGTCCCACTGCCTTCCGCGCCCTCTCTTCCCCGTTCCCGGTTCGCTCCGAGCATCTGCAACTTCCTAGCTTCTTCCCTCCGAGACCGATCTCGACCTTATCTCTTTTTGACCGGACGGTTTTCTTACCTTGTTACGGTTTGGGACGCCCTCAGGGATGCAGCAGGAGGAGGAGAAGCGGGATGGTTGTGAGGGCGGAGATGTTCGGGCAGCTCACCACCGGGCTGGAGTCCGCGTGGAACAAGCTGCGAGGCGTCGGTGAGTTCGCTTCTGATAGTTTACCCATACACTACACGTTTGCTTCTCGCCTCATGTGTGGATTTTGTTGCTGTCATACGTAATGCTCTGGTTGCAATGTGTTGAACAGAGTCACACTCAGTTCTCCTCCCAAAAATATGTGTGATTTGTCAAATCGTGTATCAGGTTGACAGAGTCTTATATGCAACTGTGAAGTTCTAGATTGGCTATCTATGAAGTGATAACTTTTTTTTTTGCGTAACTTTGTAATGTGTGGATCGTTTTGTCCAAACGATTCAATGCAGTATGCATTTTTCATGCTTGATCAGCAACACTGACTGCACCCTCTGTAGCTTTGCTATAAATCATGATTGTAAATAATGAGGGAAATGCCTTTTGTGGTTCAAGATCGACTGACAAAGGAGAATATCGCTGAACCGATGCGGGATATTAGAAGAGCACTTTTGGAGGCAGATGTATGTCTCATCTCTTTCAGTACATGGCTTTCTTGTGGAGCTATATTTCTATTTTTTTTGTCTTCACAATCTAATGCGCACCCTACTTTGCAGGTGAGTGTGCCAGTAGCAAGAAGTTTTATCGAGTCTGTTACTGAAAAGGCTATAGGCACTGATGTGATCCGGGGTGTCCAACCTGAGCAGCAGTTAGTGAAGGTATACTCAGATCCGAGGATCCTAGAAAATTATAAATTGCATGTGACAAATTTTCTATGTGTAGTTTGCACAGCCATTATTGACGGGTGCATAATATTGTGCACACAAGTGACCTTAATTGAGGAATTCATTGATTATTTTGGACTAACTGAATGTGGTCTTCCCAATGTAATACTATATGTACTTCTAGCTCTAGAGGACTAACAAGAGTTAAATGATGTAGGTTGTAAATGATGAACTTGTACAACTGATGGGTGGAGAGGTGTCAGATTTAGTATTCGCAAAAACTGGCCCAACGGTTATCCTATTGGCAGGTCTGCAAGGTGTTGGGAAAACTACCGTCTGTGCTAAGCTTGCCTTCTATCTGAAAAAGATGGTGCATTCCTGAGCTTTCTTCTTTAAGCATTTTCCTAAGAGCCCAGGCCATCAGTGCTTATAAACCAGACTCAGGTTACAGGGGAAGAGTTGTATGCTGGTTGCTGCAGATGTTTACAGGCCTGCTGCTATTGACCAACTCACTATTCTGGGTAAAAAGGTACACGTAATGAAATTGATCTTTTCACTATTGAGTTGGAAACGTTTTCTTGCTAATAACTGTGGCTACCTTCGATTCAAATGACTGTAGAGCTACCAGTAATGCATATCTGTCTTTCCAAATTTTGAAATTAAAACTACTGTTACTTTTGAATGTTGATAGGTTGGTGTACCAGTTTACTCAGAAGGAACGGAAGCAAAACCTTCAGAGATTGCCAAGAACGGTTTGAAAGAAGCAAAGAGCCAGAAGACCGATGTAGTTATAGTGGATACTGCTGGAAGATTGCAGGTAACTCTTATCATCTAATTATGTTCCTCGGTTTGCTACAATCATGGTTCTAAAAAACTGTACGTCAGTCCTGTACCAGTTTTAACCAGCTGACTTAGGGCCAGTTCTTTTGAGTGCCGCTGTGGAAATAAGCTACTCTAGAAATAAGTCACAGATAAGCTGTTGTGGAAATAAGCCCATGAAAATAAGCTATCCAGTTCTTTTCACTTCCTTTCATTTAGCTTATTTCCTCATCTGTCGGGTGAATAGTCTGTAATACCCTTGAATAGTATGGAAGGGGAACAGCGGGGGCGCACAACCAGGGCCTTGGCGACGGCTGCTCTGGCTCGGGCTCCCGGCCAGCTGCGACGCGCCTCGGTGCTCCGGAGTGGGGCGCCGTCCGCCGGAGTGGTGCCCTGGCCGGACCGACCAGGAGCTGTTGCGAGGGAGGAGCCGCGCCAGAGGACAGAGAAGCGGCGGAAGATGGGCTCCTACTCACCTTCCATGTGGTCGGAGCTAGCCGCGATGAGGAGCCCAGGGACCGGCGGCGGCGGCGGCGGCGAGGAACCCTAGCCTTTGCGGCGTGCGAGAGCGAGAGGGGATCGAGCGAGGCGACGGGTTTCCTTTCTGCGGGGGGTCGGGTCGGGTGACGCGGGCTGGGACCTGGGAGGGGTATTTCCTTTGTAATTTGAGCGAACAACAGTGCCATTTTGGTATACCCCTTCAGTTTTAAGTCATAAGCTGCGGGAAGCTACTCTACCCCCAGCTTTTTTCCATCGTGAAGAAACTAGCGGTGGAAATAAGTTGAGCCAGCTTCTCAAAACGAGTTCTTTTGGGCTTCTAGCTTATTTCTGCCATAAGCTGGTAGAAGCCACAAAAGAACTGGCCCTATCGTACACAGATCTTGGGCACCAGATCATAATCATGCCAAAGTATGGAATTTTAGATATATGATGAAACTGCACTAGTTCTTACTAGTAATTTTTAAGTCTGTAAAAGGTCAAAATCTGTTTAAAATGTTTATTTTGGATTAAATGTATATGTTTGTTTTAAACTCAGTCTAGTGCTTCAACAAAAAATGTTCATTCTAGTATAGTATATTTAAACTTAAATGTAAAGATAATCTGTTATGAGACGAGTTGGTGTGAAAAATGAGATATGATACTTTTTGATAGGTACTCTATTTAGCTTTAAATGGAGGAGCTAGTGTGTCTTTCTGTTACTTCCAACTGTGTTTACCAAGCACAACCGATACTAGCTAATCTTTCTATCATTAGGTAGATAAAGCTATGATGAATGAGTTGAAAGAAGTAAAGAAGGCAGTGAAGCCTACAGAAATTCTTCTTGTGGTTGATGCTATGACTGGCCAAGAAGCTGCAGGTTTGTTGTTGCTTGTTGTTCTATGAGTAGTTTAGGGCTCTAGACTCATCATTTTATACTTGGTCGGGTGTAAGTAACTTACCTAATGCACTGCTTGGCATGCAGAAAAGGAAATTTGCATTTTCAACTTTGACTATTGCAGCACATATTAATGTATACATGCTGTGTATTTGGATTTGGGGGTCCCATATTAGTCATGTTCATCTACATGTATATAAGAGCTATGTTTGGTCCAATTGTCTTCGTTCAGTTTTCCTTACAATTTATTGTGTTCTTTTCAAAGGAGCAGGAGCACGCTCCCTGTAGTAGCAGGACTTGTTATTCTGAAACTCTTCATCATCTGCTAGAGTCGCACTGTTACTTACCCTTGCTGATTTTTTTATCAGCATTGGTCGGCGCCTTCAATGTTGAAATTGGTATAACTGGTGCTATACTGACAAAACTGGATGGTGACTCCAGAGGTGGGGCAGCACTAAGTATCAAAGAGGTCTCTCAACTTGCAAAACTTTGTCCATTTGGTGTGACCATCCAGATTCATAGTTCTGTCTAAACGAACTACTGATTTCTAGTGCATAGAAGGCACTATTTGTGTCCATACATTTTGGTTTTATTTGATCTTTCTAGACTTCTCAATTCTCAATAACTGGCAAAAAGGCATTATGACACAAGAGTTGATATGCCCATAAATTCAATGAAATAATGTATGTCACGGAGGGGTTACATAAGTTTATTTTACTTATTCTCAGGATTTACCTTTTCCTCCTGTATAGGTTTTTCATCGTCAATTTTGTACAGTATAACAGAAAAGTACACGATTGCGCAAGGTTAAATAATAAATGTTCAGTGTTTACGTGTGTTATGGCTATATTAGCAAGCTTTCTGTCTTTGTTCCTTTTGTTAGCATGCATATGAAAAATATGACAATGAAGAACTCTGCAGGTGTCTGGAAAGCCCATCAAGTTCATAGGCCGAGGAGAACGTGTTGAGGATCTTGAGCCTTTCTATCCAGATCGTATGGCGCAACGTATCTTGGGAATGGGAGATGTACTTTCATTTGTTGAGCAAGCACAGCAAGTGGTAAGTATCTTTTTGTGAAATGCAATTTTCCTTGTGTCTTTCATTAAACAATAATGTCATATTTATATGGTGTAACATACTGCTGCAAGTAGATGAATCAAGAAGATGCTGAGGAATTACAGAAGAAGATTATGAGCGCAAAGTTTAACTTCAATGATTTCTTGAAGCAAACAAAAGCTATTGCGCAGATGGGTTCGTTCAGTCGTATAATTGGCATGATTCCAGGCATGAACAAGGTGCGGATATGAATTCTGTACCTAATTTATTACATTTCCTTGGAACCAGTCTTCTGAATTGACTTTTTGCCCCTTATGTTCAAGATATAAATTTTATGTTATTACTTATTAAGACCACAACTCTTGCCGCGTTTTGAGTAGGTTACTCCAGCACAAATCCGTGAAGCTGAGAAAAATGTTAAGTTTATGGAGTCAATGATCAATGTGATGACTGCTGGTATGTATAATCTACACTCAGTTCACATCATGAAGATATGGCCTTGCATGTTCTTTCCAAACACTTGCTATATTAGGGAAAGTGCTTTGTATTTTCTTACATATTATGTGTAAGCCTTTAATTGGTTGTGTGCATCGCTTGATGCAGAGGCCGGGGGTAATCCTCCTTTTTGCAAAAAATGTGTAAGCATTTAATAACAGGTTGGGATCAATTCTGATATTGATCTGTGAATTCAGTAGTTTGCCAGTAGTTCGTACTTCCTTTGTACAAAATATGAAATGATGTGAATAGACAGACTGAAGCTCATTGGCAATCAACTATTTGTTTGGTTGGTGTTCTGATGTCCACAGGTAGTATCTTAAGTTGCTGTAGTTTGAAATTATCCTGCTTTAGAAAACAAACATGGTTTTCCTTCTTTTAATATTTCATGAAATGTCTATGCATTTCAAAAGAAAAAACTAGTCTGACGAGGGAATCATTCATGTGGCATATAACTTGGTGAGGTCAGAATTGAGGGCCGCCATCAAAATAAACATTTTGCAGTTCCATAGCTGGGACAATGCCAGTTGTGCGTGCCAAGTTCATCGACCAAAAGACGTACCAGTCCTAATTTTTTGTAGCATAATTTCGACGGAGTGTTGTCATGAACATTTGCCCAGCACTAATTATCCTGACTATGTTCAGATGAAAGGGAAAGACCAGAGTTACTTGCTGAGTCACGCGAGAGGAGGAGAAGAGTGGCCAAGGATGCTGGAAAGACAGAACAGCAGGTTCCGTTGTCATTTCATCGTCATTTGATCTAGTAGCATATAAACCACGGAACCTCATGGAGCTGAACTGAACATTTTCTTGCTATCAGGTGAGCCAACTAGTATCGCAGCTTTTCCAAATGCGCACTCGAATGCAGAAGATGATGGCTGGCATGCAAGGAAAAGATACACCCGACATGGAAAATCTCGCGGAGTCCATCAAAGCCGAAGAACAGGTCAAGGCACCACCCGGGTCAACAGACCAGGGGCATATTACATGTGTTGTTATTGTGTCTTGTATATGAGTTTTAATACTTTGCGCAACTGTGATCATTCAGGCTGCCATGGCTACTGGTAAGCGCAGGAGGAAGTACGGCAACCTGAGGCAGCGGGACCTAGACTCGATGCGCGGTTACCGCCGGTGAGACATGGCTGGCCATGGGGGTCACTGCTAGTTGAACCCAGTACGGACATATTTGAGATCTCTAGCCGCAGCTTGCAAATAGTGACAACATACGTGTATACGGCCTTTGCTGTGTAAGTTCCAATGAACCGGGAGTGAGTATTTCTGTGATCTTCAAAAAATGCATGGCTTGCTTTTTTCCCCTTCAGTCTTGATGATTATCATTGAGAACAGAATAGCTAACCGGAAGGTCCATTGTTGTTACACATCTGTATTGTCTGTCGTTGCTTTATTGTGTAGCCCAAACGATTTGTAACTACTCCCTCTGTTTCTAAATATATGTCTTTCTAGAGATTCCACTATAGACTACATATGGAGCAAAATGAGTGAATCTGTACTCTAAAAGACGTCTATAAACATTCAAATATAGTCTTTATAGTGGAATCTCTAAAAGACTTATATTTATATTTAGGAACGGATGGAATAGACAATATCTGCGCATTGTCGTGTGGTAATGGATAGAGTACAAGACATGTTCTGGTTTTTGCATACAGAAATTAATTAAACAACAATAGCATGCATGGAATTGGGCACCTGTGAGATGCTATCTGAAACCTAGAGTTCTTCAAGATAATGCAAGATGAATTCGATCAGGTGGTGCATTTTGAGTACTCAGTCTTGAGCTTTGGGTGAAAACCCTAGGTCTGGCCTACCTGGTGAAGGCATTGAACGGGGTTTGCTTAGACTTGATCTCCAGGGTCAAAATCCATGGTATGACCTTTGGGTGTAGGATCCGGCGACAATGCCACTGGTGTGTCCCTTCTTGGAGGTGTTCCTTTTGAAGAACCGCTTTTATAATCCATGTGTTATCATGAGATAGTTGGAGCTGATGGTTGTTGATGTACATCTTTAATCGCTGTGTTTTTTTTTTTTCTTCGCCTAGGCATAGTTTTGGTCTAGTATGACTTGGCTCTTTGCTGGTGAGGCCGTTTGTATGTGTGTGTGTGTGTATGCTTGTGTTGGCTGTGTGCATTCAGACTATGCAGGGGCTGGGTGTTGCTAATTATCCCTTGATGCTATATTATGAGTCAATAAAAACACCCTTTATTGTGTGGCCAACATCTTCGTGGGCGGCGGTAGAACATTTTTCTCTTCTTCTTTCCCGAGTTGACAGAGCCTCGGCGTAGATTCCTGTGGTCTCCTTAGAGCTACGAGGTTAGAGTTTCTCGCAGCACGTGCACAACGGCGAGATATGGTGTCAGGCACTTCAAATTGATTCAAGAGTTCAATGACGACGACGTTATGGCAGTGGTAGTCATTGTGCGGTGGTCCAGATACATCGATGTAATTTTTATTGTGTTTGCCGATAGTGGTTGTTTGGTGTTCCGAGGACCTCGATGCATTTTTTTATTGTCTTTGCTGGTAGTGGTTGTTCGGTGGTTCGGGCATCTCAATGTAATTATTATTGTATTTGGAATGCTTTGTACTTTGGATGAAATTTTATAATAGGTTTGCGTCTTTTCAAGGTACATGGAAGGTCTAAAGGCTTTGTTGATTTTGAGAACTGTAAGTTGGTTTTGACATCTTACGAGTTTCAACTCTAAAAGCTTTGTCATTGTTGTTGTCATCGTCGCCGTCGTCTGTTGTGTCTTTTCCAAAAAAGAAGTCTTGGCAGGCTTAATGTTTTCATTTCGAATATGTTTTTAAAACCTAATCATGTATTTATATTAAGACATGTAATTAATTCCCTCCACTCTCAAAATGCATGTTCCGTCCACTAAACACATTTCCCATTAACCTTAAACTCGGCATGCCAAAATGTACAGGAAATATTACACCATGCAGCAGGACCCGTACCTACATGCCAATCCACAACTCTTCCAGTGAAAAATTCCAGCTCCAGTGCACATCAACTCAAGGCCTACTGGCGCCACCCACTGCATCCAGCTCCCTCTGCCGCGGCGGCTCGCTCCGCCGTCTCCTCCGCCGTGCGGTGCCAGGAGGTGCCTGAACGATAACAATCCACGCAACTGTAAGTTTTCCAGGGAAGAAAATTGACAGGAGGAAACCTCATTCACACTGCCAGAGGTGTCGTCCTTACCTTCTCGTCAGCATTGAGCGAGTCCATGAGATCTCCCATTCCTGCAATTGCTTCTTGCCCTTGCATCATACCCATCAATTTCTTCATCTGCGCGCGCATTTGGAAGAGCTGCGCGACCAGTTGGCTCACCTGATAGTGGAAAATGGCAGTGCCTGATTAGCTCCATGTAGGGCAATGCCAAATATGCTGAATAAGTGAAACATTGTGGTACGATGATAACAGTAGGACCGAACCTCTTGTTCTGTCTTATCAGACTCCTCTGCTACCCTAATCCTCCTCTCGCGTGATTCGGCCAGTAACTCGGGTTTTTCCCTTTCCTCTGCAAAGTGTAAGGGTTAAATGCAAGGACATAAGGAGCCATCACCATTACTACAATCTTCATATGTTTAGCGGTAGTTCAGGAGGAATGTACCGGCTGTCATTGCATTGATCATCGACTCTACGAATGCAAGTCTTTTCTCAGCTTCCCGGATTTGTGCAGGAGTAACCTATTTAGAACGAGAAGTGTTGTCATGCTCTGGCAATTATTTCATCAGTTTGAAGGAATGAATCAATCCCACAGGTTCATGTACCTTGTTCATGCCTGGAATCATTCCGATTATACGGCTCATGGATCCCATTTTGGCAACATTTTGTGTCTGCTTTAAAAAGTCATTGAAGTCAAATTTCACACTCATGATCTTCTTCTGCAGTTCCATGGTATCCTCTTGGCGAACCTATTTTGCAGCATATAGAAACCATCAAAATATTGCTTCAGACAAGACCAGAAGAGCAGTCTTACAGGAAACTACTTACGACTTCTTGTGCTTTTTCAACAAATGAAAGGACATCTCCCATTCCCAAAACACGTTGTGCCATGCGGTCGGGATAGAAAAGCTCAAGGTCCTCCATTCGCTCCCCTCGCCCTACAAATTTGATGGGCTTTCCAGACACCTGCATAGAGGATTAAGTGATAGGTAGTGATGGCGTTACATATACCAGCAGAAGAAAGGGGAATTTTTTTTATCATACTTGCACCTCACAGGTATTACTAAGGTTTTCGGATTGGGTGAAATATGTTTGCAAATAGGCAGTCTGGTGATAAAATATAGATATTTCTCAACATACAAGTGAAGAACATAATATATACAGTGGAACTCTAATGCACACAGAGCAAAAGTTAGGACAATTAGTGAAAGGAGCAGGCAAATCCATTAAACCAATAAGTCTATTTCAAAAGGAATTCACAGCTCGGGCCAATATATATAGACAATGATCCGCTCCAAATATCAACTTGTAGTAAAAGCATGATGTGGGAGATCCTAAACATTTGCGTATATGATGGCGAGAAAAGTTTCTGGCAAGTATAACCTCTTTAACACTAAGTGCTGCTCCACCCCTGGAATCACCATCCAATTTAGTCAATATAGCACCGGATATACCAATTTCAATATTAAAGGTTGTGACCAATGCTGCACAAAATAAAGGAAGTAGTGTAAGTTGTTACAACTCTAATGCTGCACAAAAAAAAGGAAAAAGTGTAACAACTATGAAAACATTATTTTGTGCAGCATTAGAGTTGAAAGTGCTCTTTAAAGCCAGATGCTTTGAAGGAAAGTGCACTTTAAAGCATCCAAAATTATATAGAATTAGCAGAAAACTTCCGGCTCTATGAACACATTAGGAACAACAACAGTATTATAGAATTTGTCAGATAGTCAAATTTCAGACCTGTAGCTGATTTCCTAAATGTTTATGAATGACACTGGAATAGTAACAACAAGAAACAGACAGATACCTGCAGCTTCCTGGCCAGTCATGGCATCAACAACAAGCAAAATCTCTGTAGGATTAACTGCCTTCTTCACTTCTTTCAATTCAACCATCATTGTTTTATCAATCTGATGTCAGAAAGATGATCAGGTACCACCAATGGTGACAGTTCTATCAGGCAGTAGTTTACGATAAGTAAACTGAAAATGTAAAGGAAATACAGAGAAGTCTGACCTGCAGTCTGCCAGCAGTATCCACTACGATCGCATCAATATTATTTCTTTTCGCCTCTTCCACGGCATTCTTGGTTATTTCTGCAGGTTTGGCCGTGGTTCCTTCCGAGTAAACTGGCACACCCACCTGTGAATGCCCTTTTTTAGCCAGGCCCAAACTGTAGTATTGCATTCAGAAAGCAAATGCAACCTGGTAGCTTTAACCTTTCAGTTTCGAAACAACCCAAACGTACATTGATTTCATAAGCAGTTAAGTGTTGCAGCTGTACACAGACATCTTACATAAAAGGTAAGTTCATCAAAGAAGTACCTGTTCACCCAGTACAGTGAGTTGATCAATGGCAGCAGGCCTGTAAACATCTGCAGCGACCAGCATACAACTCTTCCCCTGTAACCTAACTCTGGTATAAGTATCTACAGGTTATCGTGTATTGACGCCCTATTAAGATTGTCAAAAATAAAGGCCAAGGAAAGCACCAGTTTCTTCAGATAGAATGCAAGTTTTGCACAAACAGTAGTCTTCCCAACACCTTGCAGACCTGCCAGTAGGATGACCGTTGGGCCAGTTTTTGCGAACACCAAGTCTGATACCTCTCCACCCATCAGTTGAACAAGTTCATCATGCACAATCTAGCAAACCGATTAATAAGTTAGTTTGAAAAGAACTCACCATATCAATGAAGCATAAGATACTATCGTCCCATTCTCATTATAGTGAAATTCTTTAAGCGTGTTACAGCATTTTACTTGCTAGTGTGTTCCTTTATCCCTCAGGAGAGGAAAGAACCTTTCAGTTGAGAAATTATGCAGTTACTTAACTGTAGATAGAAGCAAAGTCAAATATATGAAATCATTACTGCAAACGAACTCCGGTGGTTCATTTAATTCCTTAACGGCATCGCGTGACATACCTTTTCAGTTTTTTAGTTACAAAGTATCCAGCATGCGTTTACTAGTGTAGACAACATAATGCTTTGCCAGACGAACACACAAAATACCTTGACTAATTGCTGCTCTGGTCGGATTCCTCGGATAACATCTGAACCTAAAGCCTTCTCGCTTACAGACGACACGAACCGTCTGACGACCGGCAAACTAACCTGCAGAGTGCAGAGAGCAAAAGTAACAGCATTACACGAAGTGCTCATGTTCAAAGACAGAAATGAACACTGACGCAAAACTACACCTACATCTGCTTCCAGAAGTGCTCTTCTGATGTCCCGCATCGGCTCCGCAATGGTTTCCTTCGTCAGCACATCTTAAATCACAAGAGCATTGCAACCATCAAATCTGTTTCTGTACACTGCAGTACGCTGGGAGAGAGCTAGTGGTCACTCACCGACGCCACGCAGCTTGTTCCACGCGGAATCGAGCCCGGTGGTGAGCTGCCCGAACGTCTCTGCCCGCACCACCAGCCCACTCCCCCTCCGGCGCCGCCTCCAACCCTGAATTCCCAACAGAGAGAAGGTGAGCGAAACAAACAATAACGCGACCATTTACGATTCCGTTAGAAGAACCAAGAAAGCGGGGCGGACCGAGGATAGGGGACGTGAGGCCAGGCTCTGGGCAACGCGGAGGCGGGAAGTGCGGACGGGGTACTGCCGGAGGTGGGGGTCGGAGATGGTCGCCCTCGCCGGCGAGCGGCGGGCCGCGGCGGCATGGGACGAGGAGAGCGTGAGTATAGTGGTGGCCTTCATTTCCGGGGAGCGAGGGAACCGCCGAGGAGGATAAGAGGAGAGGTGGCCATTTTGGTTTGCCCGGGTTCTGGAGGCTGCAGGTGGGCCTCAGTTTATTTTAATTTCCACAACGTTTTTCCATCTTATAAAAGAGTTATAATAGAATTTTTTAAGGAAACAACGTACTAGTGTCAAAAACGTTTTTATATTGTAGGACGGAGGGAGTAGTTTTTATTGCTCAAGAAGGTTCATAGAAACTGTTTCTCCACAAGCCAAACATGTCTACCAATATCTAATCTAAATAAAGATAATAAAGAGAACTTAGCTGGCGGCGGACAAATGGCTCTCGGCGACGCTGCACCCTAATATTTGTGTCATTGAGTTCCTGCGATGGCATGGCTGCATTAAAGGCACAATGAATTTACTAGTTACAGATGCATATCAAATACTCGATGATACACTGTGACTCCTGTCCTCTACATGTAGATTCAATATTCTCAATAAATGTCACCAGCGTTTGCATGTAAAAAAGTGCGGGTGCCGGTTATAAATATAGCAATTTATACCACATTGTTGTTAGATGGAGATGAATAATTTATGTTAGATAATTTTCTTTTAAAAGTAAAACCCGTTAAGTGAGAAGCTGGTGCTTACACAAACACGAGTTAAGCTCCTTTGAGCGGATTTGTCTTCCAGATAAACCAAACACGGTAAGTTCTCAACCCTGTTATCTATTAAGGCATATTGATCCAAGTATTGTTCTTCTTTTAGATGACTCTGATCTCTTATGGGGTGTATAGGGCATCCAGTGTTAGTTTATTAGTGACAGAACTATGTAGTACTAAACTGCTAATGAATGATTGTGGCTTGAGTTTAGTGCGTCGAGGAAGAAATGTTACCGCGTGAGTAGTAAATGAAGTGTACGACCGGATGTTTGCAGTTAGAGCACGTACATGTGATAGATGTATGGTGGGACCAGAGTTAGAGCACGTACATGTAGATGCATTATGGGACCAGAGTTAGACCACGTACATGAGATAGATGTATGGTGGGACCAGAGTTAGAGCACGTACATGTAGATGCATGATGGGACCAGAGTTAGAGCACGTACATGTGAGGCGTTTTGGCTCCCAGGATTATCTGCACCTGCGCTGAGTAAAAAAATCAAAACAAATACTAGCAAAATTCAAAAAATTCCAATTTTTGGGGGATGGTAGATAATTTGCTGTGTGATGTCCGCCCAAAATTTCAATTCATTTGGACATCTGAGTAGTTCTCGGCAAAGAAGACAAATTTGAGGTCTGTTAAGTAGTGTACTATTCATATACTGTCTTGACCCAATTTGTCTTTTTTGCTGAGAGCTACTCAAATGTCCAAATGCTCTAAAATTTAAAGCGTACCTCACACATCAAACTATCTACCTTCCATAAAATTTTTGGATTTTTTTTTGAATTTTTATGAATCGTTTCTTGACCGAGTGCAGATGAGCTCAGACTCAGAATTGGATTATGGTGAATCCGGTGATAAGACTGGCAAAGCTTCTTTGCTCTAGGTAGAGGCGGCCATGCTTTTCATTTTCTTTGATCTTTTCGTGAGGGCCTCCGCTTTCCTCGAGGGAATACGACGAGCACTCATCTCTAACATTGAGGCGGTCCTATCATCTCTATTTCCTCCCGACATTTCCTTCTCTAGGCAGGGAAGCCAGGGATTTGTGGAATTTCCGTTTTTGAATTGCGTTGTGGGAAATCTACCAAAGCTAGGCAGATAGATAGACTCCTTTCCCGGTGCTAAGGGAGAGCAAGAAACTAAATCAAATGATTGTTTTTTTCACCAGCGCCCTATTGTAGGATTGAAAGTATGTCTAGAGGGGGGGTGATTAGACTACTTGACCAAATAAAAACTTAACCTTTTCCCAATTTTAGTTCTTGGCAGATTTTATCTATTGTAGGACAAGTCAAGCAATCATCACACAATTCAAGCAAGCATGCAAAGAGTATATTGGCAACGGAAAGTAAAGCATGCAACTTGCAAGAATGTAAAGGGAAGGGTTTGGAGAATTCAAACGCAATTGGAGACACGGATGTTTTTCCCGTGATTCGGATAGGTGGTGCTATCCTACATCCACGTTGATGGAGACTTCAACCCACGAAGGGTAACGGTCGCGCGAGTCCACGGAGGGCTCCACCCACGAAGGGTCCACGAAGTAGCAACCTTGTCTATCCCACCATGGCCATCGCCCATGAAGGACTTGCCTCACTAGCGGTAGATCTTCACGAAGTAGGCGATCTCCTTGCCCTTACAAACTCCTTGGTTCAACTCCACAATCTTGTCGGAGGCTCCCAAGTGACACCTAGCCAATCTAGGAGACACCACTCTCCAAGAAGTAACAAATGGTGTGTTGATGATGAACTCCTTGCTCTTGTGCTTCAAATGATAGTCTCCCCAACACTCAACTCTCTCTCATAGGATTTGGATTTTGTGGAAAGAAGATTTGAGTGGAAAGCAACTTGGGGAAGGCTAGAGATCAAGATTCATATGGTAGGAATGGAATATCTTGGTCTCAACACATGAGTAGGTGGTTCTCTCTCAGAACATATGAGTTGGAATTGTGTATGTGTTCTGATGGCTCTCACCACGAATGAAGAGGAGGTGGAGGGGTATATATAGCCTCCACACAAAATCCAACCGTTACACACAGTTTTCCAATCTCGGTGGGACCGAATCAACAAACTCGGTCGGACCGAAAAGGTAAACCTAGTGACCGTTAGAGATTTTCGGTGGGACTGACATGCAACTCGGTAGGACCGATATGGTTAGGGTTTGGGCATAACGTAATCTCGGTGAGACCGATTACACAAACTCGGTGAGACCGAGTTTGGTAATAAGCTAACCAGAGAGTTGGTCAGGCAAACTCGGTGGGACCGATTTGCTCTTTCGGTGAGACCGGAAAGTTACAAAAGGGAAACACAGAGTTTACATTGCAATCTCGGTGGGACCGATTCGCTCTTTCGGTGAGACCGAAAAGTTACGAAAGGGAAACAGAGAGTTTGCAATCCCATCTCGGTGAGACCGAGATCCCTATCGGTAGAACCGAATTGCTAGGGTTTGGCAGTGGCTTATGACAAGTGAAACTCGGTGGCGCCGGATAGAAAGAATCGGTAGGACCGAGTTTGGCTTAGGGTTTAGGTCATATGTGGATATGGGAAAGTAGTTGAGGGTTTTGGAGCATATCACTAAGCACATGAAGCAAGAGGCTCATTAAGCAACACCTCATCCCTCTTGATAGTATTGGCTTTTCCTAAAGACTCAATGTGATCTTGGATCACTAAAATATAAAATGAAGAGTCTTGAGCTTTTGAGCTTGAGCCAATCCTTTGTCCTTAGCATTTTGAGGGTTCCACTTTCACATCCATGCCATGCCAATCATTGAGCTTTCCTGAAATAGTCATCTTGGAATAGCATTAGCTCAATGAGCTATATGTTGTTATGAATTACCAAAACCACCTAGGGATAGTTGCACTTTCACCTATTTTACTCAAGTGATCTAATTAATGGGCAAGCCCCACTCAAAGCAATTCAGTCACAGAGCTCTTTCTTCTAAATGAGGATTCAATAGCACCGGTGACGAAAGCAAAGGATTCCGGGTAAACACCATTTTCGTCCCCGCAAACAGATGCGACCACAACTCTGTTTCCTTGTCAAGATACTAGACCTTCAACATTTGAAAGTGCAACTAATTCTTGGGTGGTTTTGGTAATTCTTAACAACATATAGCTCATTGAACTAATATTCTCTCAAGATAATCATTCTAGAAAGTTTAATGATTGGCATGGCATGTACTAAGAGATGTGGACCCCTCAAAATGCTAAGGACACATATTGACAAAAGCTCAAGACTCTACATTTTCATTTTAGTGATCCAAGATCACATTGAGTACATAGGAAAAGCCAATACTATTAAAAGGGGATGAGGTGTTGCTTAATGGCTTGCTTGCTCAAAATGCTTAGTGATATGCTCCAAAGCCCTCAACCATTTTCTCATTTCCACATATTTCCTAAACCTAAAGTCAAACTCGGCCCCACCGATTTGATCTATCCGACGCCACCGAGTTCACTTGACATAGCCATAGCCAGAAACCCTAATCAGTTCGGTCTTACCGATGGGGATCTCGGTCTCACTGAGATGGGATTGCAAACTCTTTGTTTCCCTTTGTAACGTTTCAGTGTAACCGAGATGAGCGATCGGTCCCACTGAGTTGGCAATGCAAACTCCCTGTTTCCTTTTTGTAACGTTTTGGTCCCACTGAAATGAGCGATCGGTCCCATCGAGTTTGCCTGACCAACTCTCTGTTTGCTTATTACTGAAATTGGTCTCACCAAGTTGAAGTAATCGGTCAAACCGAGATCAAGTTTTGCCCTAACCCTAGTGCATCAGTCTCATCGAGTTGGTATTGTCGGTCCGTGATAGCCTGGCGCAACAGGGATGATATACTACTCATATCAATAAGGAATTCCTTCTTTTCTGGAAGCCCATTCGAACAAAACTCCAAAGTTAAGCGTGCTCAGCTTGGAGTAATTTTAGGATGGGTGACTGACCGGGAAGTTGCTCCCGGGTGCGCATGAGTGAGGACAAAGTATGCAGAAAAGACTAGCATTGATCTATGGGGCCAGTCTAGATCCCGCCAGGAGTAACGACCATCGGCGGGCGTGTCCGGGGCGTTATAAGTTGGTATCAGAGCCGACTCTCGCGGTTACATGGATGTTTGCGGACAGGTGTGTGGTCATGTTGTGCATGACGTTTGTGACCCGTCGTGGCACATGGCATGGCACATGTGCCGGACTGGATGCACAAACGTATGTGCCAAGAGGGAACGTTCCTGTGGCCCGACAAGGACGTTAGTTCCTCTAAGTGGGGGTGTATGTGATAGCCTAGCTTAATAGGGATGATAGACTACTCATATCAATAAGGAATTCCTTCTTTTCGAGAAGCCCATTCAGACAGTGTTGGGGAACGTAGCAATCATTCAAAAAAAATTCCTACGGGTCACCAAGATCAATCTAGGAGATACTAGAAACGATAGAGAGGGAGTGAATCTTCATACCCTTGAGGTCGCTAAGCGGAAGTGTTACAAGAACGCGGTTGGTGGAGTCGTACACGCAGCAATTTAGATCGCGGTCGATTCTGATCTAAGCGCCGAACAACGGCGCCTTCGCGTTCAACACACGTGCAGCCCGGTGACGTCTCCCGCGCCTTGATCCAGAAAGGAGGAGGGAGAGGTTGGGGAAGACAACTCCAGTAGCAACACGATGACGTGGTGGTGGTGGAGCAGCGTGGTTCTCCAGCAGGGCTTCGCTAAGCACTACGAGAGACGAGGAGGTGGAGAGGTAGGGCTGCGCCGAGAGAGAGAAACTTTCGTGTATGGCAGCCCCAAAACCCCCACTATATATAGGAGGAGGGGAGGGGGCTGCGCCCTCTCTAGGGTTCCCACCCTAGGGGGGCGGTAGCCCTAGATGGGATGGAGGGGGCGGCCAAGAGGGGGAGAGAGGGGGCGGGCCCTAGCACTACAAAAAAATACACTTCTGTGATTATACGTGTTTGTCACAGTAGGTCGCCTTTTTGTCATGCATGTACATCCATGAAAAATTTATGATAGAATCAAGATAGTCATACTTGTGCCGTCGTAGAAGTGTTCCATGACATTACCAAAATTATCATCACGGAAGTGTCCACTTCCATGATGATAAATCGTGCGTCACAGAAGTGCTTTCGTCAAGGGTGACCGACACGTGGCATCCACCATAACGGAACGCCGTTAAGCTATCGGGTCGGGTTTTGGATCCGATAACCCGTTAACAGCCCCGACCAATGGGAAATTTCCACGTGTAAAATTCTTATTGGCCGGACGAAACACGTGTCAGCTCGTCAGTGGGTCAGATAGGCGCCTATGATACGTCGACACGTGGCACGACCCAACAGAGGCCCATTCCTGTGTAAAGGCCGGCCCGTTTGACTTGGTCAAAAGCTGGCGGGCCGGCCCATGGAAAGCCTGTTAATGGCCTGTTCGAATATAGCCCATTTACAGCCCGCTAACCCAAGGCCCGTTACGCCCTATCCGAATTAGGCCTAGTAGCGTCATCTGGGCCATCCAATATGATTCCAGCCCGTTTTCACTTCTGGCCCATGTATGGCCCATGACGTCTTTCGACCCATATGAGGCCCTATGTAACTCTTGGCCTACTAACAGCCCATAGTGAAACTGGCCCGTAATGAACAATGTATCACTTTACACCCATTAACAGCCCGTGGTGAAACTGGCCCGTGATGAACAGTGTATCACTTTATACCCATTAACGACCCGTTATTCCGTTGGGCCGTTTCCAGCCCATGTTATCTTTCGGCCTTCTCAGAGCCCATTTATTCTTGGGCTCATTTCCAGCATTCGTTTACTTACGGCCCATTACTATCATTTTCTGCTTGTGGGTCAAATTCAGCCCGTGGTTACAGTCGGCCCGTTTGTGGTCCGTTAATACGTTGGGCCGTTTTCATAGCGTCATCAAATACGGCCTATTAACGATGGCCCGTTATGGTCGGCCCATGAACGGATGATTCCAACTCTAGCCCGTTTACGGCCATAATGCGGCCTGTTATTGGCCCATGTTTGGCCATCGATCATACTGCCCGTATAAGGCCCATTAATGATAGGGCCCGTAGAAGGCCCATTGTTTCTACGGCCCGTAGAAGGCTCACTGTTTCTACGGCCCGTAGGAGGCCCAACTACAGTAAATATTAGCCCATGGTTATTGTGGCCTAGTTTTAAAAAATAGGTTAATGCAGCCACTAGCAAACCGCGGAAAAAGAACTGCAATGACTAGAAGCAAACAAATAAACAAAACAACAAGGAAATAAATAAGCAAGCAACTTACGCTAGGCTATCACGGCTAACACACATATTACATCCACTGGGCATTAAAGTTTGCCACCAGTGCAAATAAACGCGCCGACAAAAGAATATACAAAACTGAGAGCACTTCAGAAGGCACTAGGCCTAGCCAGGTCGCCCCCCCCCCCCAAACAGCTGAAGAAGCTGAGTAGACCTCAGTTGTGTCAACGATAGATGCATCAACACTAGATTTAAGGCATGATGGTGCACACGGCAGTCCTCTGACATCTTCATTGCATCTTTGACTTCAAGTCGGAGCTGAGCTGAAGCAAGCCTTTCCGCTTTAAGTTGAGACTGAAGAAGTCGAACTGATTGAGGCAGCGACTGCACAGAGGTTGTCTCACACCTGCTGGTGAGTAGCTTCAACTCACTGTCTTCATCAAGACAGGACCTTGGGGTCATCTTACTGTCCTCAAAATGGTTTGGCTCACTATCTTCCCTAAAGTTCTGCCTGGCGTAAGAGATACGAGTCTGAAAGAGAAACAAGGAGACACGTAACAGGTTTCACAATTATATAAGCAAATAAATGGATCTGTTCTGCATAAGTAACATGTTTTTACAACTACAATTTGAAACTGGTAGTTATTGCAAACATCCAATCAGATGTAAACAGCAAAGCAAACAGCAGTGGAGGAAATGATGCCTATCCTAATCTATACTAGAACAAAGTTTAAAGGCTTGAGAAGGATGAACTTACATTACATGTTAACACGGGCTGGACAAAGCCCTTCTTCATGTTGATGGAAGGATAATTCAATAAATTCCGCAAAGAAAATTCTTTATAAGCGTTGCCATTATTCTACATTTTGCAAAGAGTAAATATAGATCAAATAATATTGGAAGAAACAGAGGATAATGAAGCTCAGGTGCAGACTGATGATACATAATCAAATAGCAATTAATTAAGTACAACGTCACAAGGCAAAAGGGAGAGAGGTACTGACAAGAGCAATGCAGAGCCCATTATTGTTTTGAGATCGTATGATCCTTTGAGCAAGGAGATTCATCTGAAATTAGTTTTCATACAAGAGAGAAGGTAAGGCACAAGCAGAAATTTAGGAGTTCAAATTTTGAATTGATATCATAGACAGTACCTGACGCTGGGCTCCCAGCAGTTCTAATAGGGGTTTGGCCACTGGAGTAGGGGTAAAGTGTGGTACAGTTGGGCCTGTGTTTTCTGTGGCTGCTGATCTATCTGATTTAACAGGTATCACTACCTTTTCCAAATACCTAGTTTGTACTCCTTGACAACCTGCACTCACCCTCTTCCTTTTGGACACCTATTACGAAAGAACAACATCTGACTAGAAAAACATAGTGTGACAACACATGGAATAGGTACAGAAAATGGATAGGTATGGCATATACTCATATATGATGCTTAAACTAAGCAGATGGTGTAACAAAGTAGAAGTAATGCAAGAGGTCAGATGCAAAATATGTGCGACCAATACAACTTTGCAAAGTTAGAGCAAGCACCTTGATGGGTGAATAAGATAGGCCATCCTCCACCATGCCAAGTTTGATAGCCAGTGGATCGTTCCGCAATATTCCTCTCGTGCGCCCATTCTCATATTCATTTTGATAATGTTCAATATCTGACATGCATGAAAACATAAAAACAAGTGAGATTTTCTTTGTAATGCAGAAGTGATTCTAATCCAATACTGCCTCCCTGTAAAACCCTTTGTGCTATCTCTGCAATTCTTTTAAAAGATGCCATGCATGCTGTAATTTGTTGTGTGCATTAATATAATGTGGCCTACTACTCAAAATATGAGAGCTCCAGAAGTGATGACACTTCGTAGATGATAGCTTCAACATATAGTAAAGAAGAACAAGTCGACCTGACCTGACAGATTTAAAATATACTAAGGGAGAACAACTCGACCTGACCAGTCGACCGCAAGAGAAGAGTATCATCTTAAAGAAGAGCAGAAGAGAAAGCAGATTGAAGATATTACAAGTCTTTTAATACAATGTCGGTTGGCCACCCATGATGAACCAGAGCGTGCAGAGAAATACTATTCTTTCAGGTCTCTCCATATGTGGCTCACATGCATTTCAAAACTAAAGTAGGAACATTTAGCTAACCAATTAAACATCTCTCAGTTTTACTAATATCAGCAATAATATTAGATATGAATTTGTACAACTAAGATTGTTTAGCTCGATGGGTGAAGCAGTGCTATTACAACACGAACCACGTAGGCTGATTGTGGTCATCATAAAATGGGGAAAATATAAGCATGATGAGTACAGTGTTGACCGTGGCAGTGGGATGGCAGATCTGAAGCTGCAAACTGCGCAAAGGGTAGTTAGCAACCGATGTTTGCTTTGAAATAACAACTAAGATTTGGTATGGACAAGAAAGTACGGTCAACAAGTGACAAAGAAATGCAATTATGCTATCTCTCTATATGTCACGACATGCATTTGGAAACTCAAGTGGGACCTTTAGCTAACCAATTAAATGTGTCGGTTAACTAATATCAGTATCATATCACAATCATATTTGAACAACTAAGCTTTCAAATTCTGAGTGTTGTGTTGTTTAGCTTTAAGGGTGGAGTAATGCTAGTACGACAGAAAGCACCTACGCAGATCATAGTAGAGTATATAAAAGGGGAAAACCCTAAGCATCAAGAGAAAAATCAGGAAAGTGGAACTAGCTGGACCAGTGGGTGGCGCACATGCTTTTCGAAATGAATATAGGAACATTAGGTGATCAATTAAACATTCTCTGTTTTAGTGATATTAGCATCATATCAGATTCGTATTTCAACACGTAAGCTTTGGGTTGAGGTCTTGAGGAGCAGTGCTAGCACGACATGAAGCACCTACGATGATGGTAGTGAATATGAAGGGGGGAAACCATAAGCTTTACGAGTATAGTGCCTGTGCCATGGCGGATCTGAAGGTGCAAACCGGACAAAGCTACTTCGCAACCAATGTTTGCTTTCAACTAGCCACTAGATTTGGTACGGACAAGAAAAGTACAGTAAACAAATTACGATCTATTTTCCGGGTGAGATCAATAACTTAACCACATATGGAAGAGTACCAGCTCTCTTGCGACGCCGTGTAGGCCTATGCTGATACGTTGAGGGTGCTGCGGGTGCGATGGCTGTCGGCGGCGGGGAAGAAGACTTTAGACGGCAGACGGCCGGGTCGGGGGATATATCCTGTTGCCGTGGATGAGGCGGCCGTAGGAGCGGCAACGGCAAGGTGGACGACAGCGCTGATGAAGCGAGATGAGGCGATGAAAGGATCCTGGTCCAGCGCCGTGGATGAGAGACGTCCATCTCTTGCAGTGGACGACGGGGTAGGGGTAGCGGCTCCGGCAAGGTGGAGGATGGGGTGGCGGACGGAGGAGGCTGGCCGCAGTGCGGAGGTTGTCGTGCCGCCGACGGTGTATGAATGGGGAAATGGAGGGGAGGGGGGATCTCAAACTTTGGGACGCGCTTCTCTGAAATGGGGGAAAGTTACGAACTTATCCACCGTTTAAAATTTCGGACATCGCGTCGGTTGGGGATAGGACGATAATCTCGCATCTCCCAAATATTTGCCGGTAACTATTTCAGGCGAGGAGAGGGTGTTTTGCTGCACACGGTTGGCTCCCACGGTGTATGAACGGGGCTGACAGGTAGGGCGGTTGTGTCACATCTGATGGAAGTTACACATCTGCCCCTATTTAAAATATAAGCCTACATCGATTTCGGACGAGGAGAGTTTTTTTTGCCGTCCACCGTGTATGAATGAGGAAATGGAGGAAGAGACACATGTCTTTCGGACGAGCTTGAATCAAATGTGTTTTGCCGCCCACGTTTGGCACCCACCGTGTCTGAATGGGCTCAGAGGCCGTCGTGTCACGTCTGATTGAAGTTACTAGTCTACCCCTATCGACAGCAGTGTAAATCCTGTCGATAAGGATGTCAAGTGTCAGGGGTAGACAGTAATTTCCATCTCGCAAACACTTGCTTCGGGCAGCCCACAAATTATAGTGGGTGTTTAGCAGCTTCGTTCAAAACTTGGGAGAATTAGCATTCACGTTTGCCCTGGGACCTGGCAAACTAAATTCAAATCCAATTTGTATTCGATTACGAATATCCATAGATAATTATACGTTTTGTTATTTATTTCTTCAAAACCACAACAAAGATTTATTCCACCTTTATATATGATTATGATTTAGAAATGTCGTGATCTTCGAATTCAGTAGGTTGGATACACTCCGAGTCAAACAGTTATTTCATCCAATACAATATGCTCACACGAAAAATAGTTCACCTTATGTCAATCATACAAGTACTGAGGATTACCTCGCCTAAAAAATTCGGATCATTACAACACATGGAAAACATAGGGGGTCTTGCAACATAATCCATTTAGAGACATGACACAACATGCAAGTACAATAATCTAATGAAAATTTCAACTGGTATCTAAAGAAGAACCGGTATTATCTTGGGCTTCAGATAGCAGAAACAGCAGGACCTCCTCCGTCATCAAATGCAACATTCTTACTTCCTCCAATTCTTGGGTTGCTTGCATAATGCGTGCCGCTAATTCCGTAATTTCCAGCCTCAAGATAAAGATTACCTCATTCATGGCAGCCACACCATCTCTTTCTGCCTCTAGTAGAGCCTCAAGCACTATAATATCTGTGCTCAGACTGCTCTCCGGCGGTGTTGCCTCTGAACTGCTACCATCTAGTAACATGGATGGCGCACTGCTTCCACAAATAGATTCTGGGGTTGTACATTGTGTCCTAGTGTGAACGACATCCTGAAAGGTTTCCGCTGGACATCAGTAAGAGATAGTTATCGTATGATCCAGGCAGTAAGCTTACATGGTAAACGACGGACGAATTATTGCCGAGCATGGCAAACTATATTTAAATGGTTCGAAGCAGCATCAGCCGAAAAGAAATTAGAAAACGGTAAGATGAAACTAGGGATGTAAGTGGCAAATAAATGAAATCCGCCAGTCCCATCTAGTTAGTTTTTTCTACCTCCCTAGTTCATTTTCCTCAAAAAACAAAAACTCTTTTGAACTATCATACCACTAGTGGACTTTAATCGGGATCAAACCGGTCCCAGTTGACATCCCTAGTTGAAAGGGAGTGTACATCCGCTATATTTAAGTTGCCAAGGCATCTAAGCAGTTGAAATAATCTGAGAAAGCACTTAACAGTGTGGCCTCATATAAACTACGAAGACAGTCTTGTGATGAAGTTGAGAGGAAAAGTTAAGGACTCAAATGAAATAGGCATGCATTTCTTTACGATAGTACAACAGGCACTGCTGACATATTGGCCAACTCAGGTATAGCGTAACAAGAAATAAGCATTCGAATCAAGCAATACAGCAAAGCAGACAACTGAACTATTTGTAATTCGGTAGGATTACACGTTGAGGGCACAAGCCAAGAAAGCAGCCCACTCGCATTACATTTCACATGTACTAAAACACACTGGCTTACCATATGTTGCTGTGAAGCCTAGCTGCTGTTGCAATGTTCTTTGAAGATATCGTCAGCATCCCGTGGTTGCAAATCTAGTTGTTGTAGTTTATTCTGCACCATCTATTTAGGTAAAATTAATTTTAATCGCATGCACTGGTTCGAATTGATCATCAATGGTTCATCTAAACTAATGAAAGAAGGGTGTGTGCATACACGACAGTACTCCCTCCGATTCTTTTTACTTTGCGTATAACTTTTTCTCAGTTTTCTCGTATTAGTCTGCGCATTGCCGATTCCTAGCGTTGGTTTCCTTTTGTGTCCCGCCCCATCCGCCTCTGCCCTAATTACTTGGCAAATTAGTCCAGAAAAATTAAACCAGTGCCCTCCTTGGTATGTGGGTCAAGAGTTATGCGCAGAGTAAATAGAATCGGAGGGAGTATATCTGCTTCCCTATATTTTTATACTTGTTCGAGGTGCCAGCCCCAAAAGAACAAATATTTTGCTTGATGGGGTTGGCAGCTCCATAATTAATAGAAGCATCAAATTAGTCATGCAACTTGGGAAGATCAAGAACACACAAACAAGTAATGAACAGAGGCTCGGAGCAGTGATGTAATAGCTAGCATCAGAAAATGTAGGGTAAAACAAACAAAAAGCAGTGGAACCACATGCTAGTTTGCTGATGTGTAATTAAGCATAGAGAACATTAAGCAGTCTGATACAACCAACAGGTGGCATCAGAACAAAACTAAAGCATATTAACTATATGTGCACTGGTATGTAATTTAGCACATGTAACATGTTCACTGCCAGAAGTATGGCCCTACAGGTGCAAGCAGAATAACGCGTCTCATGAAAAACTAAATGATGCCCTAAAGAAATTCAAAGGTGCGCTACTTATGCTAGAAAAGTGAACGTAGGCGCCGGCCATTGGATAATAGTACCTGATTCTCGGCGGCGTATGGGTATCGTTGTCATACTTAATAGCTAAGGATCGTCGATGGTGCTCGTGTTGCGGTTGAGTTTGGGCCGGCTGTCGCCGTCGCTGAAGCGGCTCCGGTGCTACGGTTGCGGCGCCTGTCGACATACAAGAAATCTCATCTGTGGTAAGTGAACAGTTGCACGATAAAGAGAAAAACCAAAAGGAGTACAAATCGAAATAACATGATGAGGCTGCAGCGTCGGTAAAGCAGGGCCGGTGGAGTTGAATATGGCGTCTGTGGAGCGGGTCCGGTGCAGTGGACGAAGGCTTCGGCGGGCGCGTTGTACAGTGCTTTCGGTGAGGCGAATCTGTTGCGGCGGACGAGGGCTTGTATGAAGGGCCAGCGAAGGGGCGGACGAGGGAGTCAGTGAAGGGCCTACGCTGTGGTGGACGAGGGCACCGGTTAAGCAGATCCGGTGCGGTGGACCATGATGGCGGTCAAGGAGATCTCGAGCGGTGGACAAGCCAGTCGCTGAAGCGGCTCCTGTGAAGTGGTGAGTTGGCAGTTGGGGGTTCCAAGGTGCAGAAGGTAGATCCGGCGGGGTGTGAGGTCCACCGCTGCGGCGGAGGACTAGATTCGGCGGCTTGCCAAGGTTGGGGGGGGGTCGGGGAGGGGAAGGGGAGGGGCTCTGGGGAAGAATGTTGGGGGCAAAGAGGGGAAAACAATGGAGTTACCAAAGCAGCCTTTTTCCGTTCATGTGGCAGGGGTAAAACAGGAATATCACAGGGCTAAACTTTCGGGCGCGTGATATTTCGATGTGAGCAGGAAGTTTGAAAGCTTTTGGCGCCTAAAATTATAAGTATTCTGCTCTCGTACGGCCGACTATGATATCATGGCCGACAATTTGTTTGTTTTGCACGCAAAAAAATGTGCAAGTTTTGAAAATCAATGTCTCCAACTCGAAACTTAGATTGTCCATTCAATTCAAATATGGATCATTGAGCTACTACAAGCAAATACCATCATACGGTCCAATTCAAATGAAATTCCAAATGTGTTTATCCTAAATATGATGACAAAAGCAAAAATGTGTATGTGTATGAATAAAGTGGATGATTATAAAGTTCAAACATGCCCGTATGTGTATATCTCTAGGTTTGATATATGAATTTGAAATCACGAAATCCCGGTTTAAAAAATGTACCTCCGTTTAAATGAATTACAAAAGCTAATGATGGAGTTGAATTCCAAAATTCCAATCTTAGGTTTGTAATTCTGGTACATCAAGGTATATCACGCATGTTCAAAAGTATCGTTATCTCATAGTAAAAACTGTGAAACAAATTGACCAACCATGAGTGCACAATATCTCAATTACGCTAAAGTCCCTCAAATATAGACACCTTACTCTTTATCTGAAGTCACCCCCCCACCACAGACACACACACACACATACACACACACACAGAGAGAGAGAGAGAAGTCGTTCTCTCCCCCAAACACCAACACACGAGCACATTAACACCCCTCTCTCTTGTAAAGTCCGGACCCCAACATAGGTCTCTATCACTTTGTCTCTCGGGCATGCACACATCTCTTCCCTCACTCTCTAGGTCTCCCGCTATCTCTCTTACCCAAGCACACGCACTATGTAGAGTGTATATTTCCCATACACACAAAATGTCACCCCCAAACGTCTATCTCCCTAGTTATGTGGTTCTCGCGCACTCACCTCACACACCACCCCCACTGCAAACAAGCACACTTTGTCTCCTTGTGCACCACTCTCCTCTTTCTATCTCTCCCACATGCGGACTCGCCCCAGCTCTTTCCCCGTATACATATATGTCGTGACTCTTTGCATAGCTCCCTAATGTATAATCATTCTCAATTTTGCACATTGTTCTCTACACCATCTATTCTAGATCTCTCATGAAGTCCCTATCACACACACACACACGATTACTTACTTCCCTTGCGTCTCCGTTCATAGGCCAATTTTAGACAACATCAACATTGTCTCCCTATCTATACGCCATTTATGGACACAAACGACCCCTCTCGCCCCCTCTCTTCCTCTCACTCTCTCTCTCCGTCGCTAGCTCTCTCTTTCTCTCGCTCTCACACCCCTCTCCCACACACACACTCGATGTCTCTTCCAAATAGTCTGCTCCCCCCGCCCGCACCCGTGCTATCTTGCTACTACACATGTCACACCACCCCCCTTCCCTTATACTAGGTTTACATCATCAGTCGTCTCTCTACTCCACATACACTCTCTGCCTCTCACACACAAACACGTGCACAAACACACACAGACACGCACAAACACCCATTTACCTGGATCCTCATCTCTCCTCATGTCCGCATGTGTATCTCACACACTCACTCTCTAATTATGTATATGTGTCTCCACGTTACACAACACAAATCCCCATGTACATGTCTCTCTCTATCCTCCACACACATAGACACAAAGAATCTGTTATCATTGCCTCAATCTCTAACATATCACACACGCACTCTCTCTCTCTCTCTCTCGCAAACATGCTCAACAAGGGTTTCCCCGTGAATAACTTACCGTCTATTCATGAATAGTCGTGGCAGTACGGCGAACACGAGACGTGAAAAAGAATAAATCTACACGTGCTTAGACCACCTAGTATGACTACTAGGACTAGAGAAAGCCAAAAAGCACGCCGCCGTCACCCCCTCCTTGTCGGCGACGGGAAAATCTTTGTTTTACACAGTCGAGAAGTCATTGTGCTAAGGCCCCACATGTCGAGGCGTTGAATAGAATGTAGATGCTAGTTTAGGGAAGCAAGTATCGATAATACATTTGTATCTCCATACTTATATTTCTTCTCTTATAAAAAACCCAGTTGGTGATGATGGTACGTGTGCCATCTTGCAATATAGACCGTCCGATCTATATCTGACGGATGGAAATTAAACTAAAAGATACCTGCACCCCTCTCCACATTTGCAGACAAGGCCTTCCCTCGTTCATCCTTATCTCCAACAAACCTCATTGTTGAGCAATTAATAAAGGAAGCCTCTGGAACAAACTAGCCTGGTAGCCGCTGCCGGCGTTGTCAATCCCCATGCCTCCGCTCAGTCCGACCACCAACCACCACCACACCCCACTCCTCTTCACCTTATCTCATATTTCTCGAGATATCATTAGTTTTTACACATGGGATTACTCCCGCAAGGGTCAATCACAACAAGTGTTTTATAAAAAAAATGCATCTTGATGTTCCGTGCAATGCCCGAATCTTGCTAGTACTCCTACACAAGACTAAGTTGGTGATGCTGGTGTGTCTGCCATCCGTCGTTTCTGACCATTAGATCTACATCTAACGATTGTGAGGTAAGTTGTTGCCTTTTCTCACCAACATCCCACTTGTCTACCAATTTGCAGAAAAACCCATAATTAGTATCTTAAAACCAACCACATCCCTTCCTGACCTCACCAAAACATCCCAAGGAATATATTCTAATTGAAACATAATATATCTCTAGTGACATATGTATATCAAAATTAGACTGTTTTGTACCAAGTTTGTGAATAAGTATTATTCTAATTGTGATTCGTTGCAACAGACATGAACATTGCTAGTATTTCCAACCATGCATTTCTTCTCCTAGTATTCCATAGTTTCGAGTTTTCCATCAAGATATTAGTCACTCATGGTTGATATTTACTTTCAATCATGTACACATATGCACTATGTAACTAGCCTTGCTTATTGGCTTCCAAAGCTTAAGTTTCACTCCTACTTACAATATGTAGAGTATTTAACAAAAAACTACCACTTTCAACCAGCCCTAGGAGGAATCTATTGTACAAAAAATAACAAAAACATACCCAAAATTTCTTAATCCACGCCAAAAACTACCTAGTACTCCTACCGATTAGGTTCGTTTTAACCCATTTATGACAGGGTTGGCCCACATGTCCGTGCTGACGAGGCAGCTTAAATCAACACATTTTGTTTGACTGTTGACACGAGGGACCCACATCTGACCTTCTATCCTGTTATTCCCCCTCAAATCATTATTTTTCCTGAACAATACTTCAAACAGTACTGATGCGTGTTCATCGGTGGCGCCGGTGATGAGTGAGTTGGCCGCCGCTCCGCCGGATGGGCCGGACGTCGCGCTGGCCTCCGCACGGGTTGGCAGGCTGGCCCGAGCGTGACTCACGAGCGAGCAAGCCGCCGCGCTGGCCTTCGCTTGAGCCAGATGGCTGGCCTTAGCGCGGCGCGCGCGAGCAAGCCGCCACGCTGCCGTGCCAATCTAGCTGGCAAACCTTGCAGACAAGCAGCTGGACGGAGCTATCTTGGCTAGCTAGCGTCCGCGAGCGCCGGACAGAGCTGGCATCCGGGCTGCCGCAACATGGGCTCCGCACCACTGGCGGTTTTGACCTCGCCTTCTGCCGGCGGCGGTAGCTGCGTCCCATGGTCAAGGATGACTAGGTGGATGGGCCGGAGGTAGGAGGTCACTTGAGGATTTTTGTTGGTAAGAGGAGTACAATGGTTGATAAGGTAGTCTTATCTTAAGTCTGCCACGTATGCAAGTGGTAGTAGTTTCTTGGTATTTTAGTGGTTTCTTGCATTATTAGAGCAAGTACAATAGAGCTGAGTCAGCGGGCTATAAGAAATAAACTACTAATACATGTTGGCTATAAGATGGGTTGTAGATGACATGGCACTGGCTTATAGCCAGCAGCTGGCTATACTATTAACCATGCTCTTAGGGGTTTCTTGTAAGGAACAATGTATGTACTACTAGCGACAAAAGGCGATTCTAGGTTGCGTTGTACTCCAACGAGTACTACTAGTGGTCGCGGGAGTGTACACCTCGTTTTGTGGGTTCGATCCTGGCCGAATGCACGGCGGCCTTTTTTTAAATAGTATACTATCTAGATACATCGCAGAAATGGATGTATCTAGAACTAAAATACATCTAGATACATCCATACCTGCGACAAGTAATTCAGAACGGAGGGAGTACTACACTTCGCTGCGAGCCAATATTTTACATGGGTAGTTTGAGTTTTGAAGTCAAACGGACGTGCGACCCCACAATCTGGGTGCATTGGAGTCTGAACAGCCTAGCCACGTGAACGGGTTTTCCTTCCCAGCATCCCGTGGCTCGCGTGCTCGCCCTAGCCGCACCTCGCTTGCAGCTTCCAGCTAGTAGCATATTTAAACTAGCGCCTCCCAATTAAGCCCGAGGAGCCGGAAAAGCCTGGCGGGGTATTGGGAACTGTGCAATATGGCTCTGTACGTAAAGTGCTCTACTACTACTCTGTAGCTTGTGGCGTTGCATGCATGGACTTCACTCCATTATCGTCTCTACTATAAAAGAAATTCCTCTTGACGTGTTTTTTTAAACGGAGGTAAAAGCTTTGCTTCATCTCATTCATAAAGAAGGAACTACTAACAAAGTTCGATGAGATCCATTACACCTCCACAAATGGAAGCGAAAAGCCTAGTCTCGCTGTATCAAATAACTCAAATGTTCTGCCCCCGCAGTAACCGTCGCTGATAAACAAGCTGCTAGTGTGTGCGTGAGAGGAGCGGCTGAGTAGGCCAACTACGTGAGAGGAGCGGCTGAATAGAGCACCGAGAGTACCCACTAGGCCACTACGCAGGTGTACTTCCCCTGCATTGATAGTACAACGATGGTTCTAGAGAACAGTTGTACCCTCCACTTCCAACTGTAGCTCCTTGGCCCTGAGATTCAAGAGTTCAAAACTGGTGCACTATACAAGACTAGACTAGAAGTACAATACTCCCTCCTTTCCGGTTTATAGGGCTCATCTCAAAATTTTAGTTTTTCCATTTTATAAGGCTCAATTTGGTTGTTTCCCATCACATGTTCAGATTCCAAGGTGCATTAAATCATTGCATACAAGTATTAAGAGAAAATTGACCAATGAATGTAATTTATGCATGCATGCATTGCAATTAATGCATTGGTAAACATACTTTTTTAAGGAAAACAAGAGCATTAATTGGGTGCTTTTTGAGGAGTAGTTGAGAAAAGTAGTACTAGTACTGCTACAGTACGAGTACATACTCCTCCTTCACATAATGTACGACGTTTTTTGACACTAGTTGGCGTGTACAAAAAATGGCAAAAACATACCCAAAATTTCTTAATCCACGCCAAAAACTACTACCCAGTGCCAAAAATTTCTTACTAGTGCTATTATTTACAGTATAATGCAATCCCATAACGTTCCATAATGCTAGTACTAGTACTCCATGGTACCAAAAACTACTACCTAGTGCCAAAAATTTCTTACTAGTGCTATTATTTACTAGTGCTATTATTTAGAGTAGTAAATAATAGCCTCACCCCTTCGCTGAGGAACGATCTACAGTTGGAAGGGACGAGGCCCTGCGGTTACTACGCTCTTATCTCCTCCTCGCCAGTTCCCCTCCCCCCGAAGAGAAGGCAGTTTGTCGCTGTTCCCATGGATTCGCCAGACGGTTCTCCTCCTCGTCAGGGCTGGGAGACCTTGGACGACGATTCTCTAGGAGAAATCGCACGCCGCTCCGACATCCTCACCGCCGCAAGACTCGGTGCTTCCTGCACCATCTTTTTCAAGACGCTGCTTAAACAGGCTTGGGAAAAGGCCATGCTTGTTGGTCTTCCATGCGTCCTCGAGGAGAAGGTTCTTCTATGTGACAATTCTTCAAACAGTCCACCGCTCCCTGGCCATGGTTGCACATTGACTCCGCTAGAGTTGACGACGTTGAGAGGTAGTCGGATTTTGTTCGATGAGCAGGTCAGTAATGGAGTTTGATCATGTAGTACTTAGTTATTCCATTTCCATCCCGTAATTTCTCCGCTGCCCACCGTCTTATATATAGGTCTGGGTCGGTGCCAATGAAGATTGGCTTGCATACCTCCGGCCGGATACCACCATGATTTTGCACAACATCCACAATAGTGCGGCCGTTCCGGTAGACCCCTTCTCCACCATTGGGATCGGCCTTCCGGACTGGCTGGGCAAGAATACGTATGATGATGCCTACATGATATTGAAGAAGATAGCAATTGCAGACCCGCCGACAAAGCAACGCGGCTACGACGATTACTATCTCATCGCGGTGTTCGACATAAGGATTGCCATCAATGCAGGAGGCAGTAACGGCAGAGGCTGGCGCATGTTGGCGGTGGCAGATTTGTACCCCTACACGTTCGAAGACGCCATGCGCCATCTAGGCCGCATCTTCACGGTGACAAGCCAGGGGACTTGTTTCATCTGGTTGACATCCTACGGTACGGGAGATTACAAACGGAATGCACAAACCATCATTTTCATCCCTAACGGTACTCCATTATTTTGCAGGGACCAGTCATCCCCTGATCAAAATAAGATCGCCGATCCTGGATGTGCATTTGCATCCGTGATTTGGTCTAACCTGGAACCTTGTAGCTGACTTTGGCATATTGGGATCAACTATCTTAGCAGTCGTTACCCATGGTACCACTGATGTGCAACATGGTCACATAATCTACCATGATCGGACCGTCACCATCTACCTAGGTATTCCATTTTTAACCCTCTCGCCTTCTCTTTCATTGTTGTACTAGTAGTATACTTTGTAGTACTAGTAGGAGTACTTTTTACCTTGGAGGACGCGTATAGCTAGCTAGGCCCTTGAAGACTTGAACCCACTAGCTGCCACCATTTTTGTTTTTCCATGTCTTACTATCTCATCCATGTAGCCAAGAGTGGCTATATATAATAAGCCGGTTATTTTACTTCCTCTATACCGGAGTAGTACTATTTGCTGAAAAGTATTACTGATCGCCACATTTGAGCACAACATTATTATGCATGGACCTTGACTATGTACGTCACCATGTGTCCAGATCTGGGATGCCGCGTGGGGAAGTGAACACGGTGTTGGAGTAATGCTTGACATAGGTTGTTTTAGGATCACTTCTTGATCATACTTTTATCGACCGTGCTTTGCCTTCTCTTCTCGCTCTCATTTGCGTATGTTAGCCACCATATATGCTAGTCGCTTGCTGCAGCTCCACCCCATACTTTTACCTTACCCATAAGCTTAAATAGTCTTGATCGCGAGGGTGCGAGATTGCTGAGTCCCCGTGACTCACAGATACTTCCAAAACCAGCTTGCAGGTGCCGATGAGTCCGTACAGATGACGCAACCCAGCTCAGGAGGAGCTCGATGAAGATCTTGTCCTTGTGTTGTTTCGTTCTAGTTGATCAGTAGTGGAGCCCAGTCGGGACGATCGGGGATCTGTGTAGCATTTGGGGTAGTCTTCTTTTATTTTGGCTCCGTAGTCGGGCCTTGTTTGTATTTGGATGATGTAATGCTTTATTCATGTAATTGTGTGAAGTGGCGATTGTAAGCCAACTATGTATCTCTTTCCCTTATGTATTACATGGGTTGTGTGAAGATTACCTCACTTGCGACATTGCTTTCAATGCGGTTATGCCTCTAAGTCGTGCTTCGACACGTGGGAGATATAGCCGCATCGAGGGCGTTTCACGCGTGTACCAGATGAACGGCGCCGAGTTCGACCCCCGTGATGCTACGTGCGTGCCGAGGAACACTCTTGGAGAGTACTCGCTTTTCATCGGGGACATCTACCCCATTGTGAAGCAGATGCCACCTTCTGTGCACGACACGAAAGGCCTGCCGTTCATGAAGCATGGTTGTGTCTTCAGTGCGCACCGCCGGATGAACGACATGCTGGGACACGCTATCCCTGATTTATGCCGCTTCAGCTTGGATGAGTCTCGATCGTGTGGAACCGGACTAGAAAGCTGCGACAACGATTCCCGTTGCCCACCGCTATGGATCGTGCCATCCATGAAGAACACCTAGGACTGGAACCAGGAGGAGGACATGTAGCCCATCTATAACGTGTAAGTGGAGTACGGTAATTGTGAACGGTAGCGTTGTGAATATATGTAGACTAGTCGTGCACAAATTTATCACATGAGTTGGAGATGAACTTGTGTGGCATACTTGCATTTGTCCTTTAGAATTTATTACTAGTAAATGTGTTATGTCTACGTGCAACTTGTGTGGTTGTTGCACGGGCTCCAACACGCTCTTTGAGAAAAAAAAGGTGGCACAGCTTTGGATATACGTGACGTGGCGGCATCATACATTAGCATCATTCGCTATAGTTGTACTAGTACACTCCTACTAGGACGACAACTCCTATAAAACCTTGCGCTTGGCTCTTTGCCTCTTCGGGAGGTTCAACAGTTCGTACTCGTGTGAACCTTGCACTTGGCTCTTCGCCTCTTCGGAAGGTCCAACAATGATGATACTACAGTACAATATGCTTCTGGCAATCTGACACCGATTGAACTGCTGCACGTCCACCGCGAGGGCGAGGGCGAGGGAGAGGGAGAGGGCGCTGTAGTCAAAACCCTCTCCTCGTCCTGCGAACCACCGCGCGCGTGGGCGAGGGAGAGGCGTAGTAAGCAAGCTTCTCCTCGTTCGGCGAGTTGACGGGACACATCAAAGTAGTACTGGTACTACTAGTAGTAGTCCATACTGCGTCCTTTCCGATTAATATGGCTTAATTTGAAACGAGAAAAATACACTGGCGGTCAACGTATGTAACAGTATGCTCTTTACGGTCACTATATATAGTTTTGCGGCGATTATGCGATCACTAGCTCATCGTAGAGCACCGTATTGCACCCTACTGACCGGCCACATAGTCGACGTGGCACTTTGTTGACTGGTTAAATTGTCACCTGGTTTCTGGGTCCCACCTGTCAGTTGGCAGAGCAAAGAAATCAGTTAAACAAAACTTTACGCAGGCGCGACACGAGTCCAACCCTTGTGCGCGAACCGCCCTGGCTGTGTATGTGAGTGCATGCACGTGTCCTCCCTCGGTCTTCCAACAAAGAGTGTACTACATGATGTACATCTACACTTCCAATGCATTTAGCCTTTAATCTACTAAATCGATATTGATTGACTAATGCACCAACTTGTGCTGTAGGTATAGGCTACATGTCTATCCTTAATTACATCATGCAACCGCCCTCATTTAATCTTCTTATCTCAATGGTCGCATGCACACATAAGTCTGCTACTTTTGGGCGTTAATTATGCCCTGGTCAATGTGTAAATCTCTAAATGTACAGTCTTTCATGGACGTAGGGAGTAGGTTGAGCACTTGAGGGTGAGCGTGTGTGTTGCGTCGTGTGCTGTGTGCCGCATGGGTGCGTGAGTGTTGCGTGCGTCCATGTGTACATGTGAGTGTTGCATGTTGCATGCATGCATGCATGGGGCTTACTCCCTCCCATTGACATGTTCATATTTCAAGCTTCCTTTGTTCCCTCCATATGGTGATACTCCCTCTGTTCCCAAATATAGTACAAAGTTGAGTCATCTATTTTGGAACAGAGGGAGTAGTACGGAGTAAAAGCCTCCCTCTGTTCTCAAATACGGAGTATTTGTCTTTCTACAGATTTCAACAAGTGACTAGGTACGAAGCAAAATGAGTGAAGTGAGCGTAGAGGCATAGGGATACTGTAGAAAGGAAGTTCTCCGATCCATTTATTCCCCATCTCGGTCAGAGAGAACTATTCAACTAGTCTTCGCAGTGAAGTGACAATACACGCTGCAGCAGATGGGACACGTAATTAATAAGCTGAACCAGCGTGTTGGTGTTACTAAATCAGCCTTACCCAGTACTGCCATCATGTTTGCCAGTAGAGCACGCTTCCGCAAATACGCCTACGCACCTCTGTCCTCCATTAACTGACATATGGGCCCTGTTGTGGTAGACCCACATGTCATCGGTGTAACTATTTACACTCCGAAGGACGGTATATCCTGGTAGTAGTACTAGTAGAATTGAGATTGAACGCACTTTCTTCCCCGTCTTCCACTCTTCTTCCTCCTCTCTTCCACATCGTCGGCCGCACACCATTTACCCCCGCTCACTGCTCGCCCGCCCGCGCCATCTTCCTTGGTAGCTCGCGCGTACCATATCCCCCCGCTCACTGCTCTGCCACACGAGGAGAAGCTTCTTCGCTCGCCCGCCCGAATCCACTTCCCCGCTGGCTCGCAGGCACCGAAAACCCCAATGGCAGAACCGACTGACACGCAGAGCCGCGATTGGAATTCCCTCCCCGATGTTCTCTTGGAGCAGATCTGTAGTCGTATGGACCTACTCAGCACCGTCCATCTAGCCGCATGCTCGGTGTCTTTGTACCATCTACTCGTCTGCAACCGGCTGGCTCTTTTCAAGACACCCTGCTTGCTGATGCCCGATCCTCGCAGGTGGCCCAGACACCGACTTGACGATCCTACGGAGGTTGCCGTGGTGCCCCTCGACATGCTACCACTACCCATCCACCTGCCCTTCATGCGCGGCCACTACTGGGTGGGCATTAAGGCCAACTAGGTCGTCCTCATCCACCAATCTGGTAGTCCATGGCGTCTCGTGGATATCTACACCCAGCGAGAGATCACCCTTCCATCTTTGGATACCGCCGCCATCGAGCCTCGCGGCCCGCCGGACACTCCTGCCTACTACGCACGAGACGCGTCAAGCTTTTGGCTCGACCTCTGTTTGTAGAAAGTTGTAATCTGCGAAGTGCCCACACCATCAGAAGACTACATGGATTACAAGCTCATTGCCTTGTTCAATAAGGGATTAGTCTATCTGGAATCCGGTCGCCATAAATGGTTATGGCTCATCATCAATCCTATTGAGGAAACATTTCTGTCTGATGCTATAGTGCATGATGACATCGTTTACGCGGTCGACGCACAGATTGGCTACCTATACTGGTGGAATCTATCGTCGTGTAATTGTTCTATCTCATCTCATCTTTACCTTATGAATACGACTGCTTGTTCATTTGTTACAAATTTAGAATGCATAGCATGTCTATAACCACATCATTGCTATATGTTCCTCTCATTTCCTAGATTTTTATGACCACACATGTTATTGTTAGAGTTGATATGAGAACAATTGGCATCTAATGATTGTTAGAATACATATTATGAGCATAACATCATGATTGCTATATGTTACTCTCGTTTACAAGATTTTTATAACAACGCATGTTATTGCTTAGAGTTGATATGAGAACAGTAGTAGTAAGTGCTATGGTAGAATATGAGTAGGCGCTGTCATAGCTGTTTTCCTCTCATTGTTACATGATATTTGAACCATGACATATTGCTAGAATATGAAAGCCATTGGCTTATTTTTTTAACTTGGGGTATGATTATGACCACGGCATTGCAATTCTCTGTCTATGATATGTGTCACTGTTATAATAATCTTAATTCCACACATACTCTGAACATGATTGTTTATTTTTGTCCTTTTGGTCTCCAATTTGAATTGTTGCAGCAGACGCAAATGCGTTGGCCTTCATGATTCCAGGACCTGGAATCATACCAGCCGATGGGTGGTGGTTTATCGCTCGTTCAGCTGACGGCGGTCATTTGATGCTCATTCGCACGTACCTAATTGACCAAACCATTACATCAAACCAGATGAAGTACAATGCGTGGGGCGTTCATGACATTGATGGCTATGGATGCTTCGTGTTCGAGAAAGATCCCAGCTCCGTTGGGCCAGGCGTATTCAACTGGAGGCGGGTTTACAGCCTCGGCAACCACTCCTTGTTCCTCGGGCTCAATTATCCGATCATCCAACCAATCATCGATCATATCACCGGCGATGATTACTGTGCTATGCAACTTCCATTCGCGAGGGGGGGGGCTGTGTTTACACATCATACCATGGGTTTCATGAATCACCATATCCATAGATTCGTCGACACAGCTTGTTGCTAGATAATCTTCAGTGTGTGAAAGGCATCAAGCTTCCATGTGATGGATGGCTTTTGCAAACCCGACATGCGGCGATGTGGTTCATGCCAACAGCAAATATGCACAACTTGATTCGTGCTGATACCTAGACCGAGCCATGTATTCTGCTGCTGTAGCACGACCCTCTTTTGTTGGATATTATGTACTGTTGTTAGTTTGAAGCACTCCTCTGGTTTGAAGGATAGATACCTTCCTGGGATCAAGTGCATCCTAACTCACCTGCGTAGGATGTACTGATAATGATGATGGAGATGCTGTGCAGAAGCCATATATATACATATATCAGTTAGGCTTCAAGTGCATACTTGTTAGTTAAACCTATGTATAAATTGTGACACTAAATACGACTAGTAAGTAGTACAGTAGCAGTACTAGTATACGTCGGTCAAATTATTCATCATGTCCACACATTGAATTGACGTGACAACACGCTGCGCGTGAGGTGACACAAGAATCCCGGCGGCGTGTTGGGGTATTCTGGAATTACCGATGCAAGTCGAAGAAGGATTGGCCCTACCTGAGAAACTTGAGGCCAAAGTGAGTGCTGACAGCGCGAGATTTCAGTCTCTCATCGATTTGTTCATACCAACCATCGACAGCGAGCACGACATATGTTACACCCAACCTGAGAAACTTCCAGGTAAGACACCGATCGGCCGTCTACTTGCACAAACATATTCCTTTGTTTATAGCTCTATTTTTCTTTTTACACGCAGACCTGGTGAAGCAATTACAATTTGACAGTTAATAAAAAGTGAAACAAGTGACTGCAACATGCCAAAGATGTTATGAAAATGCCAACTAGGTACACTAAAACCTGTATTCCACAATACTGCAGGTATCACACTGAGTGGCCTAAGGAAGCATTTCTTCCAGCGCAATTTCAGGGCGTTCAAAAGGGGCGCGTGGACGCGTCACAAGATACAGTCCGAGTGCGGCATGCACGCGATGTGGCACAAGACCGGCAATACCTTGCCGGTGATGATCAACGGCCGGCAGACGGGCAGCAAAAAAGGTTCTGGTGCTGCACACCAACAAGAACTTCGACCAGCAGAGGACCAACTGGGTGATGCACCAGTACCACCTCGGGGACCTGGAGCAAGAGAAGGAGCGGGAGCTGGTCCTCTGCAAGATTTTCTACCAGACGAACACTAGGGCCAGGAGTAAAAAGATTATAAGTTAGTTTGGTATTGGTAGTTGTACTACCTTGTCGTCCGCAAGTTGGTATTGTTGTTAACGATCTTTTGGTATGAACTTGCATTTGCTTCCAACCATCATGCTGAGGGTCGACATGGATATAAAGCTGAATCATTTTTTTGAAACAAATTTTTAGGCACCTGATTTTTATTTGATAGGTAGCATAAGCACCCGCTGTTCGAATTCCCAGTTCTCCAATTTTTTCGAAACAAGTGCATGCACTTATTATCACGATAAAAAACAATATCCATGCTGCATCCCATTTATCAATCCGTACTTGCAGAATTCTCTCATTTATTGAGCACGTATATTGTTTTTTCAGGTCGAGCAAGTTTCAACTGGGCTGTAGATTGCCAGGGTTGTTTTGTTTTTAACAGGCCCAGCCCATGACGACAATGGGGCACAAAGATCCAGCAGGTATCTACTGGCCTCTGGCCCACCAGCGTTAGTTATATTTTGTCTTACAACATCCGCAGGCAGTTTTTTTACTGAATCAAACACACAGCCCAATTCTATTTTCCTCTTGAAACGCATGTCCTACATCTGTTTTCTAAGCTCTACCTATAGTTTTACTAGTTCGTATACACGTATCATTATATTGAAAACACATAAAATTCCCTTTTCATATTTACATCCTTATTTTTTTGTTTTTTCCCACCCTGCGCTGATTTTTTTACCACTGGTTTTCCCTTAAACCAACTAAATTTGTCCCACCTCTTATTTTCTTACAAAAACAAAACGATCTTTTTGGCAAATCAATAAGTTTTTAAAAAATATTTATCATTTCGGGGTTACAGCAGTTCGGACTCCACCGAAATATGCAAAATAAGGTTGGACTTTTTGACCGTGGTCCTAGGCAGAAAATGGGCTACAATAAATTACTTAAGAATTAGTAAATGGGCTGCAAATTATAAAAAATAGCAAATGGGCTTTATGTTGTCTGCCACAGATTTGGAGGCTGACTTGTGGGCCTACTAAGTTCATGCGTACACAAGGTTTCTCAAGAAAGAAACTTAGTCAACAATCGACTCTACCAGCGTCAGACCGTTAGATGTCAATCTAACGGCAATCGTGCTTCTTGAGTCTCTGATCCTCCTGCCCCAGCCGCCCAAACTAGCGCCGTCGGAACCGCCTGCTCCCGCCTCCCATGGCCGGCAGTGCTGCCGGGAAGGCCTCATGGCCCCATCATACTCGCATCCCTGGCCTGTCTATCCCTCTACTCACCCACACCTCCTGTTATTTTCCGGCGACGGCAGCCGAACCAGTCAACCCTTGTACTCTCCACCGCGTGGGCAGCCACTGTCGTGTCTTCCCCGGCTCCATGTCGTTCCCTTCGTAGGCCTCGCCGTCGTCCACCGCCCTGGTGCTCTCAGCGCGGCGTGGTCAACGATGTCCATCCAACGGCCGTAGTGCTTCTTCAACCTCTGGTCTTCTTGCCCCAGCCGCCCAAAGCAGCACCGGTCGTGCCGCATGCTCCTGCCTCCCATGGCCGGCTGTGCTGCCGCGGAGGCCTCACCACCCCCTACTATTCCCATCGCTGGCCAGGCCTTGCGGCAACGGCAGCCTCACGCCGCAGCCGAACCAGTGAACCGCCGTACTCCTCTCCGCACGGGCTTCCACTTCCGCGTCGTCCCCTTCCTAGGCCTGGTCGTCGTCCACCGCCATGGTGCTCTCCGCGCAGCGTGGTCAACATGGTCAAGGAACGACTTCCATCAGAAGAGTACTATACGTGGAGAGGCTGACAGCTGGGTCCACGGCCACACCCCAGTTTTTTTGTGATTTGCCAAGCAAGTCGCTTTGTCAGGCCTGTTGGGCTGCAAATCTTTCAAGACGAGAAGAGCTTTCATTCGGCTGGCCGAGAAAATGGCCCATCAGTAATGAGAAATGGGTTGTACATTTTTAAAACACATCAAACCGGCAATTAGTTTCATTTTTTTTCATTTCGAGATTTTAAATTACATTAATTTTTATGCGTTTAGAATTTGTTGGATTTTATATTGATATACATTTATTTTTAAAATCAGTTTGAATGTGAGTCGAAATTTCGGGATTAAAAACAGTTCGGACCGCACCGAAATATGCAAAATTTCGTATAATTTTTTAACCGTGGCCACAATATGGGCTGTAATGCTAACAAAAAGAATATGGGCTCCAACAAAACCTTAATAATTAGCAAATGGGCTATAAATTATTAGAAATAATGGCAGATGGGCTGTATGCTATTTCCCACAGATTTGAGGCTTTCCTAAAAAAAGGTTGACGCACAAGTAGTGACTGTTGGATGGCCATCCAACAGCCGTCGTGATTCTTCAATCTCTGCTCTTCCTGCTCCAGCCGCTCAAACAGGCGTCGATGGGACTGCCTGCACCCTCCTCCCTGCGGCCGGCTCTGCTGCCGCGCAGGCCTCACCACCCCCACTGTACTCCCATTGCTGGCCTAGCCATCCCTCTACTCACCCACACCTGCTGTTATTCTTCGGTGACGGCAGACGAACCAGTAAACCCTCGTACAGTCGTACTTCCCTCCGTGTGGGAAACAACTGCCGAGTCTTCCCTGCCTCCATGTCGTTCCCTTCCTAGGCCTCGCCGTCGTCCACCGCCCTGGTGCTCTCGGCGCGGCCTGGTCAATGTGGTCAACGACCGACATGCATCTGAAGTGGACTTTAGGTGGAGAGGCCGACAGCTCGGTCCACGGCTGCACGCAAGGAAATGCCTCCTTATTACGCGCAAAATAATGATTCCTCCACACGACATCTGGGACCCACCGAAAGGGCCTCCGTATTTCGTGAAAAAATGTCACCACCGCTGACAGCTCGGACCCACCAGCTATATCTTCGCACGCAAGGAAGTGCCTCCTTATTACGCACAAAAAAATGAATACTCCCACTGTTAGCTGGGACCCAGTATAGTGGCAGGCTGACTTGTGGGCCTACTAAGTTGACGGGGACGGAGGGCTTTGTCAACTTAGTCAATATGCACGATTCTAACTCCAGTGACCGTAAGATGTCCATCCAACGGCCGTAGTGCCTCTTCAACCTCTGGTCTTCTTGCTCCAGCCGCCCAAACCAGCACCGGTCGTGCCTCGTGCTCCTGCCTCCCGTGGCCGGCTGCGATGCGGTGGAGGCCTCACCGCCCCTACTACTCCCACCACTGGCCAGGCCATCCCTCTACTCACCCACACCCCCTGTTATTCTACGGCGAGGGCAGCCTCACACCGCAGCCGAACCAGTGAACCCTCGTACTCCTCTCCGCGCGGGCTTCCACTGCTGCGTCTTCCCCAGCTCCGCGTCGTCCCCTTCCTAGGCCTCGCCGTCGTCCAGACCACCGCCCTGGTGCTCTCGACGCGGCATGGTCAACGTGGTCAACGATCAACTTTCATCGGAAGAGTACTGTATGTGGAGAGGCTGACAGCTGGGTCCAGGCGACCGCAAGGAAGTGCCTCCTTATTACGTGCAAAATAATTATTCCTCCACCTTATAGCAGGGACCCACCGGACGGGCCACCTTATTTCGCGAAAAAAACTTTTCCCCCTGACTGTTCGGACCCACCGGACGGGCTAGCGTATTTCACGAAAAAACGTTCCCCCCGCTGTCAGCTCGGACCCACCAGAAGTGCCTCCTTATTACGCACAAAAAAATGAATACTTCCCCTGCTAGCCGGGACCCACCATGGTGGGAGGCTGACTTGTGGGCCTACTAAGTTGACTGGGATGGGGGCCTTTGTCAACTTTAGTCAATATGAACGATTCTAGCTCCACTGACCGTACGATGTCCATCCAACGGCCGTAGTGCTTCTTCAACCTCTGGTCTTCTTGCTCCAGTCGCCCAAAGCAGCGCCGGTCGTGCCGCATGCTCCTGCCTCCCGTGGCCGGCTGTGCTGCCGCGGAGGCCTCACCGCCCCCTACTATTCCCACCGCTGGCCAGGCCCTGCGGTGACGGCAGCCTCACACCGCGGCCGAACCAGTGAACCCTCGTACTCCTCTCCGCGCGCGCGGGCTTCCACTGCCGCGTCTTCCCCGGCTCCCCGTCGTCCCCTTCCTAGGCCTCGCCATCGTCCACCGCCCTGGTGCTCTCGGTGCGGCGTGGTCAACGTGGTCAAGGAACGACTTCCATCGGACGTGGACTGTACGTGGAGAGGCTGACAGCTGGGTCCACGGCGGCAGCAAGGAAGTGCCTCCTTATTACGCGGAAAATAATGATTCCTCCACCTGACAGGAGGGTCCCACCGGACGGGCCACCGTATTTCACGAAAAAAACGTTTCCCCCCTGACTGCTGGGACCCACCAGCTACACCTTCGCACGCAAGGAAGTGCGTCCGGGCAAAAAAAATGATTCGCCCCCCTGACTGCTGGGACCCACTAGCTACATCTTCGTACGTAAGGAAGTGCGTCCGGGCAAAAAAAAAGAAAACCAAAACGGACCCACCAGGCCCCCGATTGCTGGGACCCACCAGCTACATCTTCGCACGCAAGGAAGTGCGTCCGGGCAAAAAAAAAAACGATTCGCCCCCTGACTGCTGGGACCCACCAGCTACATCTTCGCAGGCAAGGAAGTGCCTGACAGTCGGGACACACCTGGTCGAAGCGTATGTAGCGTTGTCATTCTGGTCGCGAACGTGTACGTACATACTGGTCGATGTAGAGGCGCGCACGTGTCGTAGTAGAGGCGCGCACGTAGCATGTACACGTACGTACAACAGCCAGGGTGCAAGAAAGAAAATACGGCCACATATGTGTACATACGGGCGGGGTCTCGAACGCCTACTCGCGCATACGTACGGCGAGGGCTCGTGTACATGGCTGGGTCAGAACGGAGAAACAATGTCGTCGTCGTGTTCATGGGTCGGAACGGAATGCGTGGTCGTGTTCATCGGGAGGGCTTGGACGGAAGAGGCGATGGAAATGAGGCCTGGCGTACCGCACAACGGAGGAAACAGACCTCCTACGGTCGAAACGGGGGTCCTGTTGATCGGGAGGGGTGTGGCGTATCGCAAAATGGAGGAAACGGACCTCCCACGGTCGAAACGGGGGTCCTGTTGATCGGCAGGGGTGTGGCGTACCGCAAAACGGAGGAAACGAACTTGTGTTGGAGCGCTACGGTCGAAACGGGGGTCCTGTTCATCGGGAGGGGTGTGGTGTACCGCAAAACGGGACTCCACGGGATACTGTTCATCTCCACCGTCGACCCCCTCCAGCCTCCACGGGCTCCTGTTCATCCAGCCTCCACCGCGCGCTACTCCACCGGCTACTGTTAAACCACCCCTCCACCGTCTACTATTCATCCAGCCCTCCACACCATGGGGTCCTGTTCAACCACCCCTCCACGGGCACCCTCCACCGTCTACTGTTCATCCTGCCCTCCACACCATGGGGTCCTGTTCATCCACCCCTCCACGGGCACCCCTCCGCCGTCTACTGTTCATCCAGCCCTCCACCACACCACAGGGTCCTATTCATCCAGAGGCAACGCCACCGCTCACTGTTCATCCAAACCCCCCGCAACGCTCACTGTTCATCCCATTGATCGGCTTCAGTTAGTAGCAGTAGCCAAGGAATCGCTCGATCGGGTTCAGTTAACAGCCATCGATCGATCGCTCGGTTTCAGTAACGCGTAGCCTGCAGTGCAATCGCTCGGGTTCAGTTAGAGCCCAACGCCTCGCTCGGGTTCAGTTAGAGCCAACGCCTCGCACACATGCGCGTATGTTTACGAGAGAAACGCGCATCGCTCGGCCCCCGACCTCCCACCGTAACTGGGAACTCCCCGAAATTTTCCTCCCCCTCGCTTCTACCACGGTTTTTTCCGTCATGGACGGCCCAAAGAATGTCATGCAGCTGCGTCTCCGGCCCACCCAGGACGAAAGCCCATTTTCTGTCATGATTTTTTGTCATAGAAGTAGGAGCCCACCACATCTATGATGATATCGGGTTTTGTCACAATTATCGTCATAGAAGTGTCATATGTATGACAGAATTTTTTTTCGTTCGGCCCAAAATGTCACGGATGTGTCTTTTTTTTGTAGTGTAGGGTGGGCCTTAGGCCCATCTTCACCTAGGGTTTCCCCCCTCTCCCCTTTTGCTGCACCTTGGGCCTTGGTGGGAGGCGCACCAGCCCACTCAGGGACTGGTCCCTTCCCACTCTTGGCCCATGCAAGCCTCCGGGGCCGATGGCCCCTCCCGGTGGACCCCCAGAACCCTTCCGGTGGTCCTGGTACATTATCGGTGATGCCCGGAACACTTTCGGGGTCCAAATCCTCACTTCCTATATATCATTCTTTACCTCCTGACCATTTCCGGAACTCCTTGATACGTCTCCAATGTATCTACTTTTCCAAACACTTTTGCCCTTGTTTGGGACTCTAACTTGCATGATTTGAATGGAACTAACCCGGACTGATGCTATTTTCAGCAGAATTGCCATGGTGTTATTTTTGTGCAGAAATAAAAGTTCTCGGAATGACATGAAAATCAACGAAGAATATTTTTGGAATATATAAAAAATACTGGCGAAAGAATCAAGGCCAGGGGCCCACACCCTGTCCACGAGGGTGGGGGCTCGCCTACCCCCCTAGGCGTGCCCCCTGCCTCATGGCCCCCCTGGTGCTCCATCGACGTCCATCTTGACTCCATATATTCACGTTCGGGGAGAAAAAAATCAAAGAGAAGGATTCATCGCATTTTACGATACGAAGCCACCGTCAAGCCCTAAACTCTCTCGGGGGGCTGATTTGGAGTCCGTCCGGGGCTCTAGAGAGGGGAATCCGTCGCCATCGTCATCATCAACCTTCCTCCATCACCAATTTCATGATGCTCACCGCCGTGCGTGAGTAATTCCATTGTAGGCTTGCTGGACGGTGATGGGTGGATGAGATTTATCATGTAATCGAGTTAGTTTTGTTAGGGTTTGATCCCTAGTATCCATTATGTTCTGAGATTGATGTTGCTATGACTTTGCCATGCTTAATGCTTGTCACTAGGGCCTCAGTGCCATGATTTCAGATCTGAACCTATTATGTTTTCATGAATATATGTGAGTTCTTGATCCTATCTTGCAAGCCTATAGTCACCTATTATGTGTTATGATCCGTTAACCCCGAAGTGACAATAATCGAGATACTTACCGGTGATGACCGTAGTTTGAGGAGTTCATGTATTCACTAAGTGTTAATGCTTTGGTCCGGTACTCTATTAAAAAGGAGGCCTTAATATCCCTTAGTTTCCAATAGGACCCCGCTGCCACGGGAGGGTAGGACAAAAGATGGCATGCAAGTTCTTTTCCATAAGCACATATGACTATATTCGGAATACATGCCTACATTACATTGATGAACTGGAGCTAGTTCTGTGTCACCCTATGTTATAACTATTGCATGATTGATCGCATCCGACATAATTATCCATCACTGATCCATTGCCTACGAGCTTTTCACAAATTGATCTCTAGTTAGTTACTTTTCCGCTGCCACTGTTACAATCACTACAAAACTGCTACAATTACTTTTGCCATCGATATGTTGCTATGATATTACTTTGATACTAAATACTTTGCTGCAGATATTAAGTTTTCTAGGTGTGGTTGAATTGACAACTCAGCTGCTAATACTTGAGAATATTCTTTGGCTCCCCTTGTGTCGAATCAATAAATTTGGGTTGAATACTTTACCCTCGAAAACTGTTGCGATCCCCTATACTTGTGGGTTATCAAGACTATTTTCTGGTGCCGTTGCTAGGGAGCATAGCTATATTCTTTGAGTCACTTGGGATTTATATCTATTGATCACTATGAAGAACTTGAAAGATGAAAGAACCAAGATTTATCCCGCAACTACGAGGGGAGGTAAGGAACTGCCATCTAGCTCTGCACTTGGTTCACCTTCTGTTTTGAGTAAACTTGCGACACCTACACATGCTATTGATTCTGATAGGTCACATGTTATTGATGATGCCACTTCTGCTTTGCATGATACTTATGATGAAACTACTTCTATGCTTGATACTACTGTGCCACTAGGTGAATTTCTTGATGAACAACTTGCTAGGGCTAGAGAGAATGAAATTATTGAAACTGATAATATTGATGAAAGTGATGATGAAGATTCTCCCCTAGATATGAATTACCTGTTGTGCCTGAGGGTTATGTTATGGATGAAGAAACTGCTAGAGATTTTCTTGCTTGCAATGATAGATATGATCTTAAGAAATTATTAGCTAAGCTTAAAGAAAAGTCTTTGAATGCTAGAATGAAATATGACCCTCCTTTTGCTACTTCACCTATCTGTATTTCCGATAAGGATTATGATTTTTTTGTCGATCCTGAGTTAATTACTTTGGTTGAATCTGATCCTTTCTATGGCTATGAATCTGAAACTGTTGTGGCACATCTTACTAAATTAAATGATATAGCCACCCTGTTCACTAACGATGAGAAAACTCGCTATTACTTCATCCTTAAGTTATTTCCGTTCTCATTAAAGGGTGATGCTAAAACATGGTTTAATTCTCTTGATCCTGGTTGTGTGCGCAGTCCCCAGGATATGATTTATTACTTCTCTGCTAAATATTTCCCCGCTCATAAGAAACAAGCTGCCTTAAGGGAAATATATAATTTTGTGCAAATTGAAGAAGAGAGTCTCCCACAAGCTTGGGGGAGGATTCTCCGATTACTTAAGGCTTTTCCTGATCACCCTCTCAAGAAAAATTAAATACTTGATATCTTTTATAATGGACTAACCGATGCTTCCAGAGACCACCTGGATAGTTGTGCTGGTTGTGTTTTCAGGGAAAGAACTGTTGATCAAGCTAAATTGCTATTGAATAATATGATGAGTAATGAAAATGATTGGACACTTCTTGAACCAACTCCTCAGCCAACTCCGAAGAAAAGGGGTATTCTATTTCTCAGTCCTGAAGATATGCAAGAGGTAAACAAATCTATGAAAGAAAAAGGTATTAAAGCTGAAGATGTTAAGAATTTACCACCTATTGAAGAAATACATGGTCTTGATAACCCGACATAGGTAGTAAAGGTAAATTCTTTCTATAGATTTGATGAAGGTGATATTCCTCGTTATAAGTTTGCTAGCCAATGCTTAGATGAGTTTGATAATTTTATTGTTAGACAAGAAAACTTCAACGCTTATGTTGGTAGACTATTGAAACGTAAAGCTTATATGATTGAACACTTGAGTGATTATATGGCTAGTGTTAAAGGTGAACTTAAACTTATTAGTAAACATGCTTCTATGGTTACCACTCAAGTAGAAGAAGTACTTACAGCTCGGAATGAGTTGCTCAATGAATTAAATAATAAGAAAAATGATAATGTTGTTAGAGTTATGACTAGAGGGGGTAAGATGACTCAGGAACCTTTTTATCCTGAGGGCCACCCTAAGAGAATTGAGCAGGATTCTCAGAGAATTAATATTGATGCACCTAGTTCTTCTAAGAGGAAGAAAAGAAAAATGATAGGACTTTGCATGCTTCTAGTGAACCTGTTGTAGATACACCTGAGAATCCCAATGATATTTCTATTTCTGATGCTGAAACACAATCTAGTAATGAACATGAACCTAGTGATAATGTTAATGATGATGTTCATGTTGATGGTCAACCTAGCAATGACAATGATGTAGAGATTGAACCTGCTGTTGATCTTGATAACCCACAATCAAAGTATCAACATTATTGTGACGCCCCGAGACCGATGCGCCAGGTGTCTTCCAGTTATTCGCTGTCTTTGCCATGTCATTTGCTTGCGTGATGCTTCTTGCCATGTCATCATGAGCATTGCATCATCATGTTTTCAAAACTTGCATCTTTCTGGGTTTCCCAGTTCCTTCCGTTATCCGTTCTGAGCACAGACACACTTGCACACGCCTCTGACACGTCCGAAATATTATTTTATAAGTGGCCGGAAAATGTTCTCGGAATGGGTTGAAAGTTGGCGTGCGGTCTTATTTTAATGTAGGTAGACCGCTTGTCAAGTTTCGTCGCATTCGGAGCTAGTTTGATAGACCAACCGTTAAACATATAGCCGCAATATAGTCGGTTTATTCGTCGGACGTTTCGGTCTCCGGAACAGTCGCCGGGCCACTCCGCTTCTCTCTCTTCTCAGCCCACGGTCTCTCCACAGCCCACCTGCAGCCCACCTAACCCCTCCTCGCGTCTGAAACCGTCTGATCACGATTGAGTGGCTCTGAAACGGCCCCAAACAACCCCTAGACCCAAACCCTAGCAATTTTGCTATATATGGACACCCTCCTTCTAGATTTGGCATCCCCTAGTCTCCACCTATCTCCTGCCGCAGCCTCCACCCTCCTTGCATTTCGCGCCGGCCAAACCCCTCCCCGCCACTTGGCAGCACCGCCACGCCCCTTCAGCCAACCGGTGCGCGCCACCTCACCCCGCCAGACCGCCCAAACCACTCATGAGAGGCCACGTCGCCCCTGGCCTCCTCCCACCTTCGCTGCTAGCCCGCTCGGGCCTGCAACAGACCCGCCCGAGCCCATCGGGGCCCGAGGCAGCCCGACCTGCCGCCAGCGAGATCCCGCTTCAACCCCGCCGACCCCGCCGGAATTCACCCGTGCTGCCGCCGACCAAGCTCCCCGCCGGCCCCGTCTTCCCGCGCCGTCGCTGGATCCAGGCCTTCCCTCGTCGGATCCGCCTCTCCCCATCCCCGCTGCATCCCATGCTGCAGCCGGAGAAGCTTCGCGGCCCCGTGACGCGCGACCCTGAAGCCGACAACTGCTACCACCAAGGTCGCTGCGCCGCTGCCGGATTTCACCCGCGCCACCGCCCGGAGCTCCTCGCCGACCACCTGCTTCAGATCCGCCGTCCCCGTCGATCCCCTGCCTCTCCATCGCCCGCCATCGCCATGGGTCGCTGCCGGTGCCCCTGCCATGGCCTCGCTTGACCTCTTGTCGAGGGAGACGGCGAGTGCCCGCCTCCACCCGACGCGGGCCGCGTCCTGCGCGAGGCCCAGTAACCAGCAACCAGCCTCCTACAGCCCAGCTCCACCTCAGGCCGATTTGGCCCAAGGTGAGCAGTTTCCCCCCAGCGCCCGTGCTCCTGTTGTGGCCCAGTCCAGCAGAATTCAGCCCGTTATGGGTTTTTTCCGGTTCTAGTGATTTTGTCTTTTTTCCCAGAGACGGCAGTTTTGCAGTTTAGTCCCTCTAGATCATGCATTTAATAATTTCACAACCATGCATCATAATTAAACAAAATTAATAGGTAAAATGCTTAGAATTCTGTGTAGATTTATAATTTCCAACTTTCATGCATGTTTAAAATGTTTAAAATGTTGTTTGATTAAATTTGCCTATTGCCATGCTAAAATGCTTTATTTCATAACTAAATAACCGTAGCTCCAAACTTAACAAACTTTATGTGTAAATGGGGTAGAAAAATGCCTAGTTTAACATGGTGTACTTGCTTTGCATGTTAAACAACTCTAAATATGGTTTAGGGCAGAACAGTACCAAACCCATAATTTGCATATGAGGATTTTCTGGACTTGTTGCTTGTTGCTCCGGCCTCATTTAAACTTATGCGGCTATATCTCCCACGTGTCGAGGCACGACTTAGAGGCATAACCGCATTGTAGTTTTGTCGCAAGAGGGGTAATCTTCACACATCCCATGTACTGAATAAGAAAGGGATAAAGAGTTGGCTTACAATCGCCACTTCACACAAATACAAGTTAAACATACATCATCCAGAATACAATCAAGGTCCGACTACGGAACCAAAATAAAGGAAGACAACCCCAAATGCTAGATCCCCGATCGTCCCAACTGGGCTCCACTACCGATCAACCGAAAAAGACATAAAACATCGATCAAGAATCTTCATCGAGCTCCCACTTGAGCTGGGTTGCGTCATTTGCACTGGTATCATCGGCACCTGCAACTGTTTGGAAGTATCTGTGAGTCACGAGGACTCAGCAATCTCACACCCGCGAGATCAAGACTATTTAAGAATAAGGGGTAGGATAGGGCAATGAGGTGGAGCTGCAGCAAGCACTAAGCAAATATGGTGGCTAACATACGCAAATGAGAGCGAGAAGAGAAGAGACGCAACAGTCGAGAAACTAGAAGTGATCAAGAAGTGAGCCTGAAACTACTTACGTTCAAGCATAACACAAGACCGTGTTCACTTCCCGGACTCCGCCTTTTCATATGCTTCACCCTCTTTCCATGTTAACCAACATTTAATATTGTTGGGTACATAAACAAGATCAAACTAAATAACTTGAATGTGGTGTTCTGTCAATATGCAACTCATTGCATATTGAGCTCCACTTAATTTGTAGTATTGTTTGTGCACTTTGCCATGCCTCATTAAACCGGACATGCATCATACTTGGTTGTGCATCATGCCATGATTAGGTGATGGTTGTTTACCATGTTGTTTGCTTCTGTCCGGTGTTGCTTCTTCGGGTTAGTTCCGATAACGTCGCGTTTGTGCGGATCCGTTCAACTACGTCCGTTTGTTTTCTTCATGGACTCGTTCTTCTTCCTTGCGGGATCTCAGGCAAGATGACTGTCGGGGATATACCCCGCGGCGTAAACCGGCTGGAAGTATAACCTGGCCGGACTAGGCGTTTCACTGGTAAACCGCCAGAGGATTGGCGATTTACGTGTCTGGCGGTTCACTAGTATGACGGTTCACAAGCCTGAAGACTCATTGGTGACCCGACTGGACTTGGCGGTTTACTTGAGACCCGGTTTACACTTGGCGATTCACTGGCGACCTGCCCTGACCTGGCGGTTTACAAGCAACCCGCCAGAACATTATGACACACTTATGACCCAGGGGACGGGTCAGATGAATGACAAGGCCCAAGGCCCAGAAGGCCGGTTTATGTCAATGGTGGGCCGGTTTAAGAGGAAAGGCATGAGAAACATTTATCTTACAAGGAGTTAAGACCTGGACTTGTATCCGGTTTGTATTAGAGATAGACTAGTCCTAATCCTAATAGGACTCTACATGTAACCCGCCCCTCCAACATATATAAGAAGGGGCAGGGCTCCCCAAAAGGGGACAAGATTGACAAGTTCCATAAGTTGGACAAGTTAGGTTTAGACAATAGCTCTCGAGATAGAGCACTCTTGTAACCGTGATCATCATCATCAATATCAATGAAGCAGGATGTATGCTTTTACCTCCACCGTGAGGGGCCGAACCTGGGTAAAACATCGCGTCTCTCGTCCCGCTCAACCCCTCTCAAGCTACCACATAGACGCGTTGGCCTCGCTACTAAGTCCTGACATTAAGAACATCTGCCGTGACAATTCCACGACAGTTGGCGCCCGCCGTGGGGCCCTCGCACAGCGGTGTTGAGTTCTTGGAGGGATTTTTCCTCAGGGATTAAGGAGTTCATAATTTTCCGATGAAGAAGAAACCGGTCAGAATTTACATCAACTCCAAGTTCATTGATCAAGATTAAACAAGTTTGAGTCAGCCCTCGCGATCGAGAAGTTCAAGATGAGTCAACCGATTGTTCGTCTAAAGCGAGCGGTTGAACCACAAGTCGCCGAGAACGACGTATTTTGCAGTAACCTGTTTGGTCGACATGTCAGGTTTCGATCTGTAATGGTTTGTCAGAGCTGTTAAAGTCGCCAAGGTTCAAATTGCGCGTATCTACTGAAGGAAAAAGAAGTTGTCGCTCCGTTCTGATCAGCAGCAAAACCGAATTGATTAAGGAACCAAGGGACCCCGCTCGTTGGTGTAACTCCGACTTGCCGCCGGTCGCTGTGTCCGTGCGTTTGAGCCGCCTGCTCGTCGGTTTGACTCTGTCTCGCCGTGGCTTCGAATGCCCCAATAGCTTTATCCGAGGCACCGCATCTCCAATATGCCACCACCGCCGTCGTACTTCAACGCCGTGACTTGCCTTGCCCGATTCAGCCCCGAGCAAACTCGTCTATACGTCACCTCTGCCGTGACCTCAAGGTGCCATCGCCACAGATTCCGCCTTCGGTCGCTTCTACGGACTCGCGACTCCGGGTCATTTTCTCTGCTTCAAGCCACAACCGCCGTGGCATGCCGATGAGCTGCCGCTCCGCTTTAACCTTCCCTCGCTGGCCATCATCGCTACAATCCGCCGCTGCACTGGGTCATCTTCTACCACCGTCATCGACCCGAGGGTGCCGCCGCTGCTGCTTTGAGCCGCCGGCCCCCAAACCTCCCAAACCACCGGCTTCCAAGTGTTGCGAGCCGCCCCGACGGAGTTTCCATTGAGCCACCCCGGCCAAAGCGACTTCGTCTACGGCCTTCACACCTCTGAACCGGCCAAAGAGTATACTACAGTTTGCACGCAGTGGAGATTATACAAACTACGACGAACTCTCGCGAGGCCTTTGAAAGGATCAACACAAAAGTTCTTGGTTACCTACAGATGCCATATGATGATCATCTATCGCCTAAAATTAGGTGATATTTATCTTACATATATTGTTAAGTATATGTTGATTTCCTTCGACAAACAACTACTCCGCCCTGTTGTATGTTTTGTATGCAGGACAATTATGGTTTATACCATGGGTACGGAGCACGTACTTGCAACATTGCGCCCGGTGTTCGTCCGTGCCTCATTACCCAGTAAATGGACGCGCAAGCTGCCACCCTTGCGGCCCGGACTACTTCAACTCACCGGAACCATCCCTGTGATTTACTCATCCGTCCGCGCTGCCTTACAACGCCACGGATGACTCGCCCGTCCGCCATCGTGGCCGGTTCACGTGTCCACGCTAGTTTACCACGCCGTGGCCGACTCGGTTGTGATTAATTTCAGCTTCATCATGGTGATCATCAACTCCACGGTGGATAACCCCTGGCATGATATATCAGGTGAAATCCATCCAATATATTTTATATTACATATTGCCTTCTTTAAAAGAGCAATTACTCCGGTTTGCAAAGTTGTTTAATGCAGAACCCTAAATCGCCATATTGGTGCAAATTTAAAAGCCGTCAAAAAATTTCCGGCTTAAAAAGAAGGATTCCGGTTTAAAATCCGGTTCAAGGGAAAGATGTCTCCCACAAAGTTTTGAAGCTCTCAATATCCAGTTTAATATCCCGGCTCAAGAAGAATTTATCTCTTGCAAACATTTAGAGTTGCCAAAGAGGGCCTGCAGCCATGATGCGCGGTTCAAACATGGGTATCCTGCTTTATTGGCTCATCATGTGTGGTTACACGGAGTTCATGTCTTAAAGCGGTCTCCGGTTTACCCCTTGAGTTAGCTTTTCAAAAGCTCTATATTATGTCACTTGGGGGCTTTGGTCGTGTCCGAACCATAGCAACACCTTTTGATAGGCGTAAAGCCACAGCATCACTTGGGGACTTGTGGTCACGTCTGAACCATAGTCACGCCTCTTGATCGCCCTAGTGCCACAGCATCACTTGGGGGCTTTGGTCGAACTCAAACCATCGCTACACCTCTTGATCGGTGTAATGCCAATGCATCACTTGGGGACTTGTGGTCACGTCTGAACCATAGTCACGCCTCTTGATCGGCCTAAGGCCACAGAATCACTTGGGGGCTTGGTCGAACCCGAACCATTGCCACGCCTTTTGATAGTTCGCTCTATCGCTATGTCACGCTACCTGCCGCTTGTTATATCATGCCTCCCATATTGCCATGTCAAGCCTCTAACCCACCTTCCTAGCAAACCGTTGTTTGACTATGTTACCGCTTTTGCTCAGCCCCTCTTATAGCGTTGTTAGTTGCAGGTGAAGTTGAAGTTTGTTCCATGTTGGAACATGGATATGTTGGGATATCACAATATCTATTATTTTATTTAATGCATCTATATACTTGGTAAAGGGTGGAAGGCTCGGCCTTATGCCTGGTGTATTGTTTCAATCTTGCCGCCCTAGTTTCCATCATACCGGTGTTATGTTTCTTGATTTCGCGTTCCTTACATGGTTGGGTGCTATGGGAACCCCTTGCAGTTTGCTTTGAATAAAGCTCCTCCAGCAAGGCCCAACCTTGGTTTTACATTTGCCTAACAACCTATTACCCTTCCCTTGGGTCGGCCAACCCGAGGGTCATCTTTATTTTAACCCCCCCGGGCCAGTGCTTCTCTAAGTGTTGGTCCGAACCGAGCCGCCTGCGGGGCCACCTTGGGGAAACTCGAGGTCTGGTTTTACTCATAGCTTGTCTCATCCGGTGTTGCCCCGAGAACGATATACGTGCGACTCCTATCGGGATTGTTGGGACATCGTATGGCTTTGCTGGTCTTGTTTTACCATTGTCGAAATGTCTTGTAACCGGGATTCTGAGACTGACCGGGTCTTCCCAGGAGAAGGAATATCCTTCGTTGACCATGAGAGATTGTGATGGGCTAAGTTGGGACACCCCTGCAGGGTATAAACTTTCGAGAGCCGTGCCCGCGGTTATGTGGCAGATGGGAATTTGTTAATGTCTGGTTGTAGAGAACTTGACACTTAACTTAATTAAAATGCATCAACCGCGTGTGTAGCCGTGATGGTCTCTTTCCGGCGGAGTCCAGGAAGTGAACACGGTCTTGTGTTATGCTTGAACGTAAGTAGTTTCAGGCTCACTTCTTGATCACTTCTAGTTTCTCGACCGTTGCGTCGCTTCTCTTCTCGCTCTCATTTGCGTATGTTAGCCACCATATTTGCTTAGTGCATGCTGCAGCTCCACCTCATTGCCCTATCCTACCCCTTAAGCTTAAATAGTCTTGATCTCGCGGTGTGAGATTGCTGAGTCCTCGTGACTCACAGATACTTCCAAACAGTTGCAGGTGCCGATGATACCAGTGCAGATGACGCAACCCAGCTCAAGTGGGAGCTCGATGAAGATTCTTGATCGATGTTTTATGTCTTTTCCGGTTGATCAGTAGTGGAGCCCAGTTGGGACGATCGGGGATCTAGCATTTGGGGTTGTCTTCCTTTATTTTGGTTCCGTAGTCGGACCTTGATTGTATTCTGGATGATATATGTTTAACTTGTATTTGTGTGAAGTGGCGATTGTAAGCCAACTCTTTATCCCTTTCTTATTTAGTACATGGGATGTGTGAAGATTACCCCTCTTGCGATAAAACTACAATGCGGTTATGCCTCTAAGTCGTGCCTCGACACGTGGGAGATATAGCCGCATCGTGGGTGTTACAAGTTGGTTTCAGAGCCTTCCCCGACTTAGGAGCCCCCTGCTTGATCGAATCGGTGACGTTGTTGAGTCTAGAACAAAATATTTTGAGTCTTAGGATTATATATATATCAGAGAGTAGGATTCTTTTTACTCCTCAGTCCCTTCGTCGCTCTGGTGAGGCCTCCTGACGTAGAGTTTTGACTCTTCTCTTCTCAAATTTCATGATTCTTTTTAGGATCACGCGGGTATCTTGGAATCGTTCCTATATTCTTGTGACGAGAACATTGTTCTTGGTGCCTCCTGACATTTAGGGGTTGTGGCAGTGTCCTGAGGAGTTGAGCTCCGAGGTGTTGTCGTCACAATTTTATCGTTGCAGTTCTGGAATACCTGAGTTCGCCGACATTGAAAATCTCTTTTATGCAATTGTTGGTGAGATAACCTCGACGCCACCCAGTACTGGGGAGGGAGTTCGGGAGTATTGCCATAACTCGTATAATGGATCCTTTTTGAAGGTTGAGGTACACGATTTTCGAAGGTTTCTTGGTTATGTGTTGAAGGATGGATACATCTGGATGTAGGTATTGTTAGTTTGGGTGAGATATTATGCTTCCCCTATATCCCCAACACCTGATTGCATAACCAGAAAGTTTCGGGAGTTTATAAGTGGGAATTCAAGTAGCTCCTAGGATATCTTCCCGACAGATGTATGATATGAAATTGGGGTTTGATAGACCAACCGTTAAACATATAGCCGCAATATAGTCGGTTTATTCGTCGGACGTTTCGGTCTCCGGAACAGTTGCCGGGCCACTCTGCTTCTCTCTCTTCTCAGCCCACAGTCTCTCCATAGCCCACCTGCAGCCCACCTAACCCCTCCTCGCGTCCGAAACCATTAGATCACGATCGAGTGGCTCCGGAACGGCCCCAAACAACCCCTAGACCCAAACACTAGCAATTTTGCTATATATGGACACCCTCCTTCCAGATTTGGCATCCCCTAGTCTCCACCTACCTCCTGCCGCAGCCTCCACCCTCCTCCTCGCATTCCGCGCTGGCCAAACCCCTCCCCGCCACTTGGCAGCGCCGCCACGCCCCTTCAGCCAACCGGTGCGCGCCACCTCACCCCGCCAGGCTCCCCGCAGCCACTCATGAGAGGCCACGTCGTCCCTGGCCTCCCCCCACCTCCGCCGCTAGCCCGCTCGGGCCCACAACAGACCTGCCCAAGCCCATCGGGGCCCGAGGCAGCCCGCCCCGCTGCCAGCGAGATCCCCCTTCAACCCCGCCGACCCCGCCGGACTTCACCCATGCCGCCGCCGACCAAGCTCCCCGCCGGCCCCGTCTTGCCGCGCCGTCGCTGGATCCAGGCCTTCCCTCGTCAGATCCGCCTCTCCCCATCCCCGCCGCATCCCGTGCCGCAGCCGGAGAAGCTCCGCCGCCCCGCGACGCGCGACCCTGAAGCCGACAACTGCTACCACTGAGGTCGCTACGCCGCTGCCGGATTTCACCCGCGCCACCGCCCGGAGCTCCTCGCCGACCACCTGCTTCAGATCCGCCGTCCCCGTCGATCCCCTGCCTCTCCACCGCCCACCATCGCCATGGGCCGCCGCCGGCGCCCCTGCCATGGCCTCGCTCGACCTCCTGTCGAGGGAGACGGCGAGCGCCCGCCTCCACCCGACGTGGGCCGCATCCTGAGCGAGGCCCAGCAACCAGCCTCCTACAACCCAGCTCCACCTCAGGCCGATTTGGCCCAAGGTGAGCAGTTTCCCCCCAGCGCCCGTGCTCCTGTTGTGGCCCAGTCCAACAGAATTCGTTCCGCTATGGGTTTTTTCTGGTTCCAACGATTTTGTCTTTTTTCCCAGAGACGGCAGTTTTGTAGTTTAGTCCCTCTAGATCATGCATTTAATAACTTCACAAACATGCATCAGAATTAAACAAATTTAATAGGTAAAATGCATAGAATTTTGTGTAGGTTAATAATTTCCAACTTTCATGCATGTTTAAAATGTTTAAAATGCTGTTTGATTAAATCTTCCTATTGCCATGCTAAAATGCTTTATTTCATAACTAAATAACCGTAGCTCCAAACTTAACAAACTTTATATGTAAATGGGATAGAAAAATGCCTCGTTTAACATGGTGTACTTGCTTTGCATGTTAAACAACTCTAAAATATGGTTTAGGGCAGAACAGTACCAAATCCATAATTTGCATATGAGGTTTTTCCGGACTTGTTGCTTATTGTTCCGGTCTCATTTAAACTTGCCCAGATAGGTAGTTTTCATATGCTTCACCCTCTTGCCATGTTAACCAACATTTAATATTGTTGGGTACATAAACGAGATCGAACTAAATAACTTGAATGTGGTGTTCCGTCAATATGCAACTCGTTGCATATTGAGCTCCACTTAATTTGTAGTATTGTTTGTGCACTTTTCCATGCCATGCCTCATTAAACCGGACATGCATCATACTTGGTTGTGCATCATGCCATGATTATGCGATGGTTGTTTACCATGCTGTTTGCTTCTTTCCGGTGTTGCTTCTTCGGGTTGGTTCCGATAACGTTGCGTTTGTGAGGATCCGTTCGACTACGTCCGTTTGTATTCTTCATGGACTCGTTCTTCTTCCTTGCGGGATCTCAGGCAAGATGACCATACCCTCGAAATCACTTCTATCTTTGCTTGCTAGTTCGCTCTATCGCTATGTCGCGCTACCTACCGCTTGTTATATCATGCCTCCCATATTGCCATGTCAAGCCTCTAACCCACCTTCCTAGCAAACCGTTGTTTGGCTATGTTACCGCTTTTGCTCAGCCCCTCTTATAGCGTTGTTAGTTGCAGGTGAAGTTGAAGTTTGTTCCATGTTGGAACATGGATATGTTGGGATATCACAATATCTATTATTTTATTTAATACATCTATATACTTGGTAAAGGGTGGAAGGCTCTGCCTTATGCCTGGTGTTTTGTTCCACTCTTGCCGCCCTAGTTTCCGTCATACCGGTGTTATGTTCCTTGATTTTGCATTCCTTACATGGTTGGGTGTTATGGGAACCTCTTGACAGTTTGATTTGAATAAAACTCCTCCAGCAAGGCCTAACCTTGGTTTTACATTTGCCTAACAACCTATTACCCTTCCCTTGGGTCGGCCAACCCGAGGTCATCTTTATTTTAACCCCCCGGGCCAGTGCTTCTCTAAGTGTTGGTCCGAACTGAGCCGCCTGCGGGGCCACCTCGGGGAAACTCGAGGTCTAGTTTTACTCATAGCTTGTCTCATCCGGTGTTTCCCTGAGAACGATATACGTGCGACTCCTATCGGGATTGTCGGCACATCGGGTGGCTTTGCTGGTCTTATTTTACCATTATCGAAATGTCTTGTAACCGGGATCCCGAGAGTGATCAGGTCTTCCCGGGAGAAGGAATATCCTTCGTTGACCGTGAGAGCTTGTGATGGGCTAAGTTGGTACACCCCTGCAGGGTATAAACTTTTGAGAGCCGTGCCCGCGGTTATGTGGTAGATGGGAATTTGTTAATGTCCGGTTGTAGAGAACTTGACACTTAACTTAATTAAAATGCATCAACCGCGTGTGTAGCCGTGATGGTCTCTTTCTGGCGGAGTCCGGGAAGTGAACACGGTCTTGTGTTATGCTTGAACGTAAGTAGTTTCTGGATCACTTCTAGTTTCTCGACCATTGCGTTGCTTCTCTTCTCGCTCTCATTTGCGTATGCTAGCCACCATATTTGATTAGTGCTTGCTGCAGCTCCTCCTCATTACCCTATCCTACCCCTTAAGCTTAAATAGTCTTGATCTCGCGGGTGTGAGATTGCTGAGTCCTCGTGACTCACAGATACTTCCAAACAGTTGCAGGTGCTGATGATACCAGTGCAGATGACGCAACCCAGCTCAAGTGGGAGCTCGATGAAGATTCTTGATCGATGTTTTATGTCTTTTCCGGTTGATCAGTAGTGGAGCCCAGTTGGGATGATCGGAGATCTAGCATTTGGGGCTGTCTTCCTTTATTTTGGTTCCGTAGTCGGACCTTGGCTGTATTCTGGATGATGTATGTTTAACTTGTATTTGTGTGAAGTGGCGATTGTAAGCCAACTCTTTATCCCTTTCTTATTCAGTACACTAGTTGACCCATTGCGCCAAATGGCGCAGAGACCTGCTGAATACATGTTGTCGATGAAAGTAGTTTCATGCTGCAAGAACCTTCAACTAAAGCCATGTTCGTGATGAAAATAGTTTCCTTTACTAAGGACAGGCCATGTATATACAGTCGGTTTAGTTGTGGTCTGCTAAATCCATATGCGCCTTGAAAAAAAAACATGGTTTAATTTGCAGAGCCTCACGTGTTTTAAGTATGAATAAGAACTACGAACTCTTTTTCTGAGATTCAAACACATTTCCAGAGTTTTTATTTCTTAGTACATGTTGTCTAAAGTAACATTTGCCCAGAGAGAGAGAGAAGCATACCCCTCTCTCATTATGATTATTATGAAAAGGTATTAAATTCGAAATAAACAATTTCATTTACTTGAAGCACTTGAAGAAAGAGAACTTAGACATACTTGCAATGCTCATTTAACCTGTGAAGGACAAAAATATTCAATCGTCTCTGAATGATGAACTAAACTAAATAAGAAATATATGCAGTAAATTCATTCAAAGTAGAAAAGGGATCTTACATCAAATAAGGCATTACAACAAACATGGTGTTATCTTAGTAAAAGAAATTACATCATTAGAAGAGAAAAGGGAAGAAAACCAAACATGAGATTGAGATTAATACACCTAGGAGGAGGTCGTAGATATCACTGCGATCATTTTGCGGCCTGGGGAGCAAGGATCCATGGTTTTTATATGCCTTGTCCGGCTGCTGGAGTAGATGACATGGAAACATCGTCTCTATCATCTCGATGGCTTAGACCCAGGAGCCGGATGTTCATCTCGGCCCTCCCCGGCTTCCATCAATGGATTTTTATAGTCAGGGTTAAAGACTGAGAGGCCCTATGCATGTTCACAAAAACACAATTTTGACAAATTATCTCTATTGTAAAATTAAGGGAGTAACTCATTATTCGAGAGAACTGGTCGTACATGAAGCATCAAGAACACACGTGCACAAATCTAATTCTAACTGAATTTAGCTTTCAGTTGGCATTTCCTCAAACAATCAAGTGCACCTATTATTATTTGGCTGACAAAAATATGAACACCAAACATGCCATCATCGTTAAGCAATTCAAGGATGTCTATGAATCGGACATGAAATATTTGGAGCATGGAATAAAAAACAGCACACTGTCTTCGGTCATAACTAACCATATGTGAAGAATGTTTTCGGTCATACAAACCACATTTCAGATCCCTTTTCCATTATATCTTAACTCTAAGATCACAGCTACACGGCTGTGTGTCATAAAAACAAATAATTTCTAGTGTAAATTTAAGTTTTGTAGAGAACCTGTCACCAAATGGTGCATCATTATCAAGAAAATACGGACGAAGGACTGCCAATTCGGCACAACATGTATTTAATCTTATCCAATTGTTTAACCCCCTAAAGCATCTCATACTAATTCCTTATCTTCTAATATCATTCTGGATGGAAAAGAAAAAACAATGCATTAACCAAGGGGGATGTGCTGCAAGGCGATTAAGTTGGGTAACGCCAGGGTTTTCCCAGTCACGACGTTGTAAAACGACGGCCAGTGAATTGTAATACGACTCACTATAGGGCGAATTCCAATGATTTCGTTCTCAACTCCATAATGAAGCCGGATACATACATGAATTTTAGTATTTTTGCAATAGCTAACTGTGTAACTTTTCTCCATAAATATGAGATAACTTAATGGCAGGATGATGTTTGTTTTCCCCTTATTTTCAGCTGGATCTCAATAAATCAGCGGCAAGGAGTACACATCGCCATGGTTTTGTTTAATAAGTTGCTTCATTTCAAGAACGTGTATTCCATTCTTCTATACATGTCAGCAAGCTCTTTTTGTACTGGCGACAATCAGGAAAAAGCCTGATGTGCGAAAGCAATAGACGAAAACCTTTTTAGAGCTCGCGATAAACTGATATACATATATGGTACTCATCTTCCTCCGCTGGATGCCATGTTCCAACTTCCAAGTAAAGAAAGGTATGCCGTTTCCATTTGATTATAAATTGTGCTCTCAATGCAAGGAAAGTATATGCCGGTTTAAGAAATAACCTCAAATTTAATCATACAACTGTATATTTATGCTATCCATGATTTCGAAAGAGTTACCTGTATGTTGTCATCAACGTTCCCTGTCTAGAGCAGCAGTGAGAGCAAGCCTGTGAAACAAGGCACAGAAGAAAGCATACTATGATGAACCAATGATGAATATCTTACAAAGTTAGACATTTACAACAATTGTAGCACCAAATAGTTCGATGCCCTAATAAAGCTACCTAAAGAGATTAGCTTTGTCCGGACGGGCGACACGGGAGGCGATCTCGATCCAGTTTTCTGCGACCTCCCTTCCGATCTCTCTTCCCTCGCCGCCGCCGGGCAAAACCCGTGCGGTCGACGGTGGCGGCGGGGCCCCGGCAGTTCCGCAGCGACGAGTAGAAGTGAGCAGCAGCGACGATGAAACTCCGGCGGCACCGCATCAGCCTCTGCGTAGATGCGGCGGTTCATAGCGCTAATAAATAGCTCTGTTGGACCAGCAGATTCACGCAGCAGTACAGGAGAAGCAGCACAAGCAGATGCGGGATGTGCTGCTCGCTTCGATCTGGTGCACGCGGGGCGTGGTGTCGCCTCGGAGCGGCTCTTGCTGGCTGCAGCCGCCACGAGCACCAGCCCGGTGTGCCTGGCGACAAGCTTGACAGAGGTCACGCAACCCGGCTATGATGTCCATGACGGCGCATGAACGCTGCAAGGTGTCGTTCTCAGATCCGGCCATGGCGTCCGATGGGCCTGGGCGGCACTCTCTCCTGTGAGGTGACTGTCTGGTGTAGTGTGCTCCGCCGCAGCGATGGTCCGTCTAGTAGTCACTTTGGCCTACGTATGGCGGCACCCCAGCTGCGGATTGCGATGGTCACGAAAGGTCTTTGTGATGGTTTCTTTCTCCAGATCCAGTGACTACTGTTGGCGGTTTATACTGACGACATTGCGAGATGCACGCAAAAGGCTTCTTTATGGGTTTCAGTGTGTCTCACTCCAGTTAGTCAGTCAGTCTTCGACAGTGGCATGCAATCTCTGGACGGCGACTTGACGCAGAGGGAATGGTTGTGCAGTAACGAGGGTGATTTCTAGCCCAACACATGTAACTGCTGGAATCGCGGAAAAATGGTGGCGACAACACATGTTGACTTTGATGTGGTGCTTCTCGAGTACCTTGTCTCGAGCTCCGGGGTGAAAACCCTAGGTATGGCCAGAGTTGGTATACCTGGCAATGATGATGCTTTCGCATCGTTACCTTGTTGAAGGCATTGCTTGGATGTTCGGACTTGTTCTTTAGGGTGAAAACCTAGCATTTGACATTTGATGGTCGAATCCGGTGACGGTGGCGCATGGGCGTTGTTTCCTTCTTGAAGACGTTGTTGTTGAAGAATCTTATGGTCCTTGTGGTGTCAAAGAGATGGTTGGTGCGGATATGGTCGTTGTAGTACTTTGTCGATCGCTGTTTTGATCACTTTTTTATCGCTTAGGTATAGCTTTGGTCTTGTATGACTTTGTTCTTTGCCGGCATGTTTTAAGTATGTGTGCGTTAGTGTTGGTTGTGTGCATCCTAACTATGCAGAGGCCGGGTGTACGCCCATTATGTTTGTATCCACTTGATGCTTCATTTTGAGTAATAAAATTCACCCTTTGTCGGAAAAAAATAAAGCTACCTAAGAAAACCATGGCTCCAAAGCCTTGTCACCTACACATTAAATTATTGTAACTATATAAGAAATTGCAGCAGTATTACAAATAACCTAATGATATATCAGATTACATGACAATGATTTTCTTAAGAAAACTACCAGTTTACATGACATCTCCAACCATATTTCTTACAATTTTTCAATTTCGATATTAGTATATGAAATATGCAAATCTATCTACAGACACAAAAACATTACTGTGATTGGTGTTTCCAAACATAAATCTACAAATAATATTCAGAAACAGATTCATAACAATAGCAAACAAACCTCCTCTATTTCCTTAAATATGGTGCATAACAAATGAATGACAGAATAGAAAATGTTGTAATGGTGCCATACAACCAAAAACACAATCTTGTCCATTACCTTGAGGAACATGAGATCTGGAAATACGACACTGCAATAAAGTGAAAATTCTAGCAATGTCCATGGACCTGCAAGCACCATTCAATAGTCACACAAACAAATCAAAAATACATAGAAGGGGCAGGGGGAGAGGGGTAATATCATGCCTTCATGTACCAAGGCTGGGAGTATAATAGAACACATTTGTGTTACAATATAAATAATGATATGGAGTCTGGATTAGAAGATAATTTGCTACAAGCTTACACTTGAAAATCTCTTAACATTATATCATTATAATCAACATATTCATCTCACCATAAAGCAATAAAATTTAATTAATCCACATTCAGAAAAACATGCACAATGGTCTTCACATTTAATCACTAATCAAATGTGTGTACTGTATTCTCGTGTATAGCCAAAAGTAAAGTATATAGAATTTGAATTTTCAGCGGTACTTTAGCAGAACTCAACAAATTAATACTTGTATGTGCCACCTTAATGATGAGACACAATAAGGATGCAACAATCCGAGAGGGGAGGAAAGATACAAACCTTAATGATGAGAACTAAAAAGTAGCAAAACAGAGGCACCCAAACTTCTGAAGAGACAAACTGAAAAAAATAACCAGAGGAGATGAACCGAACAAACCTCCACAATGAAAATGAAAGCTCATTGCTGGAAGACAAAAAACTCTTTTAACCGACAATCTCGTATGCAATGGAAAAAAGCACACATCTGGTCCACACATAATCATGACTTTACATATGCATAATTAGAATAGTATTTTTTTTCTAGTTTCAGTAATTACATCTCATCTATTTCTTGTTCTGCTTTATCCCCACTTGAGGTGGTATTATCATTCTCGAGCTTCATGCCAAAATGACCCATAATTCTTTCCAGCTACGTTTTAATTTATAATGTAAAGACCAAGATAAATAGAGACAAGCAACATGTGTTTCTGCAAGTCTATAAGAGTGGGAATATAGAGGGGGTGCCAATATGGGGTGTGTGAAATATCACAACAAATAAAAATGAAACACATAGGTGGCAGTGTCATACCTGTTGTTCTTTAGCTATACTATCATAAGGCACCTCTATCCAGTTCTGTAATCTCTGTAGGCACTCTTCCTACAATAGAAAATGCCGCAAAAACTTAGTTGTATAAAGATGAACAACTTGTATATAACAACCTAGCTGTATACCAACGAATAAGAGAGCAAGTGGAGGCAAACCTGAACCATCTCGAGCTCCTTGCTCCTGCTACTCCATCGACCGCATCCGCTGCTCCGTGGACCCCTGCTGCTTCTAGGCTCTCCATATACGCCCTGGAAATGGTTCATCTCAAATTCTGAAGGTAACAGTGTCACTACAAATTCTGAAAATAACACTATAACTTTGTAAACGATTCATCTCAATAAGCAAGTAGGACTCAACCAAGTACATAATTTACGCCAATACAACATATCAAAGCATAAGTAAGAAATAGGCGGAGGGAGAAGGGAGGGAAGATACCACCATAGGAACCAAATCGAAGCACCATACTCCCAAGAACTGCCTGGCTGCAGCAAGCCCTTATTGTCATGGCGCAGATAAGATATTCTTGCTTATGGCACACCACACCACGTGCACTACCAGATCAATCTTAAGTCCGAAATACCCTCTTAAAAACTGGAAGAAAAAATCACAGGTTACCATGGAAGTTGAGGAAAGGATGAAGAAAAATAGGAAGATGCTCACCTGTGTCGGCGCTCCTCCACAAACTTTTAGCTTTCCTGGGGTTCTCCTCTGCAGGTAGAGGCTAGGGATGAGGCTAGGCTAGGAGGGGTTTCCCCGCTGCCGCTGCTGCACTCACTGCATCGTACCTTCATCCCCTGGCCTGCCTAGCTGGTGTGCGCCGAGCAAGTGTACAAGAAAATTTTGAATCTGTAAATCCATGCCTGAGACAATGAACTAAACATTAGCTCTGTACCTGAGACAATGAACTGAACATTAGCTCTGTCCATTCAGCAAGATACAGATACCAACATTCTATGAAAAGAAAGTGCATAACTGGCATCACACTTTTCTTGGTGCAGGTGATCAACCTGAGCACTCACCTAAGCTCAGCTGCTGCTCAACCCCCTCTTCTCCAACCCTGGAACATTTATTCCTATAGCAAACCAAATGAAGAAACAAAATGTCTAAATTTATAAGGCCAAATGCACATACCAAAATTTGAGAAATTCAAAATAAATAAATGAACAATCAGAGGAGTTGATGGGAGAGAGAAGCATATACCTAGCATAAATTCGCACCACCATGTGAGGTTTGGTTGAGACGGACAATGAATCGGGCACTGGAATAAATTGTCCTTGGAAGTGCAAGCACCATGAAGTACAATCAGTCAATCACACAATCAAATCGAAATCACACAGGAGGAGCACACGAGGGAGAGGGAGCAGGACACTACAAAAAAAATACACTTCCGTGATGATACGTGTTTGTCAGAGTAGGTCGCGTTTTCTGTCATGCATGTACATCCATGACAAATTTATGACAGAATCAAGATAGTCATACCTGTGCTGTCGTAGAAGTGTTCCATGACATTACCAAAATTATCATCACGGAAGTGTCCACTTCCATGACAATAAATCACGCGTCACAGAAGTGCTTTCGTTAAGGGTGACCGACACGTGACATCCACCGCAACGGAACACCGTGAAGCTATCCGGTCAGGCTTTGGATCCGATAACCTGTTAACAGCCCTGACCAATGGGGATTTTCCATGTGTAAAATCATCATTGGCTGGAGGAAACACGTGTCGGCTCATCATTGGGACAGATGTCAATCACTCATTGGACGGAAGGCGCCTATGATACGTCGACACGTGGCACGGCCCAACAGAGGCCCATTCCTGTGAAAAGTCTGGCCCGTTTGACTTGGTCAAAAGCTGGCGGGCCGGCCCATGGAAAGCCTGTTAACGACCTATTCGAATATAGCCCATTTACAGCCCGCTAACCCAAGGCCCGTTACGCCCTATCCGAATTAGGCTCAGTAGCGTCATCTGGGCCATCCAATATGATTCCAGCCCGTTTTCACTTCTGGCCCATGTATGGCCCATGACGTCTTTCAGCCCATATGAGGCCCTATGTAACTCTTGGCCTACTAACGGCCCGTGGTGAAACTGGACCGTAATGAACAGTGTATCACTTTACACCCATTAACGCCCGTGGTGAAACTGGCCCGTAATGAACAGTGTATCACTTTATACCCATTAACGGCCCGTTATTCCGTTGGGCCGTTTCCAGGCCATGTTATCTTTCGGCCTTCTCAGAGCCCATTTATTCTTGGGCTCATTTCCAGCATTCGTTTACTTACGGCCCGTTACTGTCATTTTCTACTTGTGGGCCAAATTCAGCCCGTGGTTATAGTCGGCCCGTTTGTGGTCTGTTAATATGTTGGGCCGTTTCATAGCGTCATCAAATACGGCCTATTAACGATGGCCCATTATGGTCGGCCCACGAACAGACGATTCCAACTCTAGCCCGTTTACGGCCATAATGCGGTCTGTTTGGCCCATGTTTGGCTAATCGATTATACGGCCCGTATAAGGCCCATTGATAATACGGCCCACAGAAGGCCCATTGTTTCTACGGCCCGTAGAAGGCCCATTGTTTCTACGGCTCGTAGAAGGCCCACTGTTTCTATGGCCAGTAGGAGGCCCAGTGTCACTACAGTAAATATTAGCCCATGGTTATTGTGGCCTAGTTTTAAAAAATAGGTTATTGCAGCCACTAGCTAACCGCGGAAAAAGAACTGCAATGACTAGAAGCAAACAAATAAACAAGACAACAAGGAAATAAATAAGCAAGCAACTAACGCTAGGCTATCACGGCTATTACACATATTACATCCACTGGGCATCAAAGTTCGCCACCAGTGCAAATATAGGGAACAAAGCAGCATATCATATACACTGGTTGTCAAAGTTGGCGACCAACACAAATAAACGCCGCAGCAAAACAAATCCAGAACTGAAACCACTTCAGAAGATCTCAAGAAACAATATTCTGGATACCCATAATGCTGGCAAGATGCTTAGCAAGCTTATTAACTTTCTCTTGTTTGGCGCATAAATCCTCCAGCGCTTGCTGTTGCACCAGAAAATATGCATTTGAATTCTGCAGGGACTTCCTCAGTCCTTCAGCTTCCTGTTGCAGCACATCTGATCGATGTCTTTCAACTTGAAGTTGAGACTTAAGAAGACGAACTGATTCAGGCAGCGAGTTCGAAGAGCTTGTGCCAGCAGTAGTGGCCAGTAACTTGAACACTACATCAAGACATGACTTTTGGGTTCCCTCACTGTCGTCAAGATAGTTTTTATCAGCTTTCTTGGAGACCAACAAGGATGTCTCACTATCTTGAACCTTATCTGCATTACTTCCTTTACCATTGGATAATGCGGTACTGTTCTCCAATATTTTGTCCGCATTCTAAAAGAGAAACAAGCAGACACATCACATGTTTACCATGTTGTATATGAAACTCATTTTGGTAAATGAGTTCAGTAGTAAAGTGGACAGGATAACAGCATGAAACAAATATATATCTATGTACCATGGTCACTTTATGGTCTATATCATTCTAGTTTTTGTTGCCAAATCAAGATAGAGACACAGTTCAAATAATATTTGTTCAAGACAAAGTAGAATAGACAGAATATAAGTGTGGGTAACTATAGAGCAATAACAACACTTGTAATATGCATGACATGAGAACATAACTGTTTATTCAATTGAAACTGAAATCAACATAGAGCAGGTTACAACAGCAAACCAGTTAAAGAAACAGGTTTAAAACATACCTGTTGCGCCATTGGAGTTTCAATTCCATCCTTCAAATTTGAAAATAGTTGGTATGAGTAAATACAGTCATGCAAGAGCAAAGGAGTATGAACCATAGCTACAGAACCTGACGTGAGAACAAATCTTCTTCTCCTTTAAGCGTTGAGTTGGGATTCAGAGTGGTGGTCCTCGTGCTTTGGGCACTGCAGTTCCTTTACTAACTGCTCGTGTTTGGGTGCTCTGTGGTGGAGACGGTGTTGTGTCAACAGGAACTGGGTTACTATCTGCCGGGGTTGGGGTTAGAAGGGGTGTAGCTGGTTCTCTGTCCAACTGGGTAGGGGTACAATCTGCGAGAGTCTGGGTTATGTGTGGTGGATCTGGTCCTTGGGCAAGTACAACCGTGGTTCTATCTGCATCAACTGGTAGCACTATCTTTTCTGAAGACCGTGTTGTTACTCCCTTAGATACTGCCATCACGCTCTCCAATTCAAATGGCTGATAAACAAGAAAAGTAATTGGAAGTATAGACATTGTATGATAGACAGGTGCAATGGATAGTGGGGAATAAAAGAGGGCATGAAATAATTCATATTTATATTGTCTAACCAAACAGGATAGCATGACACAATTTCACATATATGATGGCTAACTAAACAGGATAGCACGACACAATTTCACATTATGATGGCTAACTAAAAAGATGGAAAGACATAGTTCAAAATATGAGACTATGTAAACAGGATGACATGACATAACTATATAATGTGTTTATTAAATAGGTTGGCATGCCATAATTCACATACATTCACGGATAGAATGCCATAATTCAAAATCTGATGACTGTAAACACTAAACAGGATGAGATGATATAACTATATGATGTCTTTATTAAATGGGTTGCCATGCCATAATTCAGATAGATGATGTGTATGTACTATGTAAACATGATGGCATGATATAATTCAAATATATGATTTATATAGTAAGCAAGTAAGCAGATGGCAATCCATATATGATGCAAAAACTAAGCAATGCAAGACAACATGCATGACATGGGTAATATAACCCTGCCAAGTTTGAGCATAGACCTCAGGGAGAAAATAGGACTAGTCATCAGTCTCTGAATCCTCCTCTGAGGAGCTCTCTGTAACCGGCAAGATGTCTGCTTCAGCAGGTAGCATTGTCTGCTCTGAATACCCTGTTTTCACTCCAGATACTTCCATCACCGCTTCAAATGGCTGATGCACAGGAAGAGTAGTTGAATATACAAACGTTGTTGACAAATGGAATACATAATACAAAAAATGATAGCATGATATAATTCACATACATGATGATTGGCTAAACAGCATGGCATTACATAATTCACATATATAATGCCTTTGCAACAAGATAGCATTGTATAATTCACATATATAATGTCTTGCAACAAGATGGCAATGCATAATTCACATATATGGTAATTAGACACTGAACAGGTGGCATTCACACAAAGCATGTCTAAACTAATCAAATGACATAGCAATGCGAGACATCATACGCACGATATGAGCAACATAACCCTGCCAAGTTAGAGCATACACCTCGGGGGGGTGGGGGGAATAGGAATGGTCATCTGTCTCTGAATCCTCCTCTGAGGAGCTATCCGTAACCAGCGAGATATGTGCTTCGTCAGATAGCATAGTCTGCTCTGAAGACCTTATTTTCACTCCAGAATTTGCCATCACCGTGTCAAATGGCTGATGCACACGAAGAGCAGTTGAATGTAATAACATTGTTGACAAATGTAATATGTAACGAAAAAAGGGATGGCCTGACATAATTTACATATAAGATGACTGGCTAAGCAGGATGGCATTGCAAAATTCACATAAATGATGCCTGGCTAAACAAGATGGCATTGCAAAATTCACATAAATGATGCCTGGCTAAACAAGATGGCATTGCATAATTCACATAAACGATGAATAAACTAAACAGATGGCATTCACACAAAGGATGTCTAAACTAAGCAGATGACATATTTGATGTATAAAGTAAGCAATGCAAGACACCATATGCATGATATAACCAACATCAGCATGCCAAGTTAGAGTGAAGACCTCAAGGGGTAAATAGGAGTTGTCTTCTCCTTCTGAATCCCCCTCAGAACAGATATCTTCCTCTCGATTACAATCCAAAATGCGTGGAGGGGGGCTGCCTTTGCGCCTACCATGGAGCGACGTCTGCATGGAATTTTATTGCCATGCAAGGCTCGTATCTTTTGCTCTACATGTTCAGTTCCATTGTTTACGATAACTGTCATGCATAGGAATAAAACATAGTGAGATTATGTAAGGAGTGCATGCAGAAATCCAGAGTGATGGTAGCAACCTGTGGATAGACCCAAAACCAATAATAGCAGGCTGATAATGACTTCAGTTAAAAAATACAGATAATGGCTTCTTTACTGTTTGTTTCCCACCCAACATGAAACTCATAGTAGACACCGGAGATTAACCAGATAGTAGATAGATACTATTGATAGCGGCCCCGATATGTACCCCACAACCATTTAAAAACTCAAGTTTGACCATTAGTTTGGAGCTGACTCAGAGTCTAAATGGTGAACAGGACGATAAAGTAGCATGTAATATTAAGCGATGCATAACGTAAGCAGACACGAAAGAGTGCGACCTCTCTTGCGGACCCGTGTAGTCCTCGAGGTCATCTGCTCGGTTGATGATGGTAGTGCAGTTTTCCTGGCTGCCAGCGGCGGGGAAGAAGATCTGAGGCGGTGAAAGACAGTCTGGAGGCCGGATCCCTGCTGTGCTGGACCCTTCTGTCGTTCAAGCAGCTGAGCTGGGGTGGACAACGGTGCAACAGGAGCGGGACAAACCACGCAAGGTTTTCTTTGACAACTATTTGTAAGAGAAGTAATTCTGTAAGGGCTTGTTTGAATTGGAGGATTCCAACGATGCAGGGATAGGAAATAGACAGGAATAGGATAGGAATACATGTGCAAAACAGAGAATTTAAAAACACAGGATTTCTGCCAATCTGGGTGTTTGATTCACAACAATTGGAAGATCACAGGATGCAAAGAAGCATGGTGAGATTAAGTCAAACCACAAGAAAATGTACGGTTATAATGCTATTATGCTACTATCTCTTAGTCTTGTGCTTCATGAATAGGAATTTGAAAAGGAGGACAAGTGAAAATTAAAATTCCTACGTTTTTTCTTTCAAGGAGACACTACAGTAACAAATACGTGTGCTTAGTGGACAATATATATAACATGTAGAGTAAAAAAGAGATGCAACAAGTGTACAACCTCTTTGGCGAAGCCATGTCGATCTCAGCGTGATTGGGTTGGCCGGTGAGGATGCTCCGGCTGACTTGGCTGTCGGAGGAGGGGAAGAAGATCTTAGGCGTCTGGAGATGGAGCTCGAGGTACTGCTCCACTGTGATGGAGGGTTTCGTCGTTGGAGCAGCTCCGGTGAGTTGTACGACGCCGAGGCTGAAGCAGGACAAGAGAGACAACGAACAACGTTAACCAGAGTGGAATTCTAATAGCATCTCCAATACATGACATAAAATACATAAACACAAAGTGCTAGATGTAAAATACATTAGCCGCTCATCTCTGAACTTAACTGTCGAAACTGAATTTAACTGTCGAAACTGAACTTAACTGTCGAAACTGAACTTAACTGTTGAAACTGAATTTTGCTGTCGAAACTGAACGCACTAGAAAGGTGAGGCTACACATCGGTCGACTGACTTTTTCATCTCTGGTCAGTCAATTTTGCAGCCGTTGGATACGAAATCAAGGGCCTGCGGTTCATCTTCAACCTCCACCCCCCTGAGCCGGCCAAACAACAGCCCCGCCGCCCGCGGCCAGCGGTGCGTCGCCCCGCCCGCCCCGAAAACACTCCCCACCACCGATCCGCCGCCGCCCCGGCCATCCCTCTAGCCCCCTCCGTGTTGAGCTTTTTCTCCGGCGATCCCCACGCCACCGCCCTGCCAACGCCCCACCACCGCTGGCGACCACTGCCCCCATCCTGAACCCTAATATAGATAGTGGGGTACCTCTCCGGCGAGCCCCCCTCCCCGCTGCGGCTGGTTCTTCCTTCACCCCGGCGGCATCGGAGTGAAGTGTAGCTAAATCGGAGCAGCATCGCAAGCAAGAGCAAGAGCGAGAGCAGCAGCACGAGCAAGATCAATAGCAAGAGCAGACCAGGCAGGCGACCGAGAGCAAGAGCAGAGCAGCAGCGCGAGTGAGAGCTAAAGCAGCAGCAGGTCCTACTGATGTGGACGTCACCGCCGAGGGAGCGATGCCATGGAGGAAGTGGCCGGCGATGCCGCCGTGGATGGAGCCGCGCCATGTCGGCTCGGGACCGAGCGCCGGCAGCACTGTGAGATCGAATCAAGAAGAAAATGCGGCGATTAGTGTACAACCTCTTTGGTGTCGCCGATTAGGCCGCAGCTTCATCCGAGGAAACGGTGATGATGATGCTCTTCCGGTGGTGCAGGTGAAGATGGCGGTGTGGGAATGGAGGTGGCGCGAAAGACGAGGGGAACGTTGGGGCAGCTCCTTGGAGGTGGAGGACGGGGTGGCTGAACCAGCGGGACGATGAGATCGACGACGGATCCTCATCCGGTACGGTGGATGAGGGACGTCAAGGTGTTGCTGTGGACGATGTCGTCGGGGAAGAGGCTCCGGCTGGGTGGCGGACGGAGCAGGGTGTGGGGTTTCATCATGGGTTTTCGCGGCCTTGGTGTACGAATGGGTGGGCGGATGGGATGGCAGTGGGGAACCATGGCTTAGAGACGCGCTTGTCCGAAATGTGGGGTAAGTTACGAAAGTACCCCCACCGATTTGAGGCGGTTCTTTCAGTTCAGGGGTACCACGGGCATTTCGCGTGTCGGGATTTCACAGGAGGTGGGAGTTTTCGCGCGCGTTGTAATTTCGGAATAGCAAGGCACGGGTTGAGATGGAGGGAGTTGTCAGAGCACAACAAGACAAAGATATATCTTAAATATTTCGGGCTAACAAGGCGCGGGTTGAAATTTCCGGACAAGCCTAACGTGTACTGTACCAAATCAATGCGCCCTACAAATGTCATTCAAAACTTTGAATTCATGTTATGTTCAATTAAAATATTTCGCTACGTGTATAATGCATGCAACCTACTACTCAAATGAACGTTTTAGTGCATTCCAAACGTATATACTACCGCTTCAATATGAACTAAATTTGAATTCGTTTCTCTATTTGAATAAGATCTACAGTAATGATTGTTATGAAGTCAAAGCATTTGAATTTGTTTCTCTGTTTTAATAAGATCTACAATCATCATTATTGTCAAGTTAAACCATCGTTTGTGTATTATCTTCACAGCACACCACATGATTAGTCTCGAGTTACATATGAACTATGTGTACTATATGAACTCGAACTAGATTTTTTGAATCCACTTTATTTTGATTTCAAATCACATTACATTTCTAGCTCTAGCTAGATCTTCATAATCTAAACCATGTCTCATATGTATAATGTGTTTATCACATTATGTATGGTGCCCTGCCCCCTACGCCTACACGTATTTAGATGTGAGTTGCAAACACCACACATTACCATAAATTCTAATAAAATGTGAGAATGTTTGATATATAGTATTGTTTAGATTGTTCGATATTCAGTTGTAAGCTGCAAACGCCACACATTATCACAAATTCAAATAAAATGTGAGATTGTTTGATGTATAGTATGGTTTAGATTGTTCGGCATTTAGCTGTGAGTTGCAAATGCCATGCATTATCACATTATGGTATAACATGTGCACAGCACGTGTATCACCACTATATTCATGCATGCAATGTTTAAAACACTATGATCTCCCATTCAAATATATGAATCCGCTTTCATATCAAATTATGATCTTTGTTAGTCTCTTACACCCACACAATCCTCTAACCTTTGTAGCTACCACTAACTTTCTCTCGTGCATGCACACGCCCTCCTCGCCCTCCCCTCCCCCGGCATTCTATCCACCAGGCACATTCATTTTTTTCTTTAGGTCGTTCTCCCAGAGTCTCCACAACTCCTTTCCGACACACACCGATCGATAAACCTCTCCAGCGATGCCTGCCTACAACATACAAAAACACCTTCAATCTCCTCATTTATGTGTCCTTGCCTCGTGTCTCTCATATGGTCATACACACGTGTAAACTCTCGCCCTTCTTTTCATCGCTCTCACAACCGCACACTCCTCCCCCTATCTAGCTAGTAGTTGGGCCTCTCGCACCACCTCCTAGCTCCATTCTCTCTGTCTATCCGTCTCGCTGGGCCTTATTTGCCTCTAAGAAATGGACGTACACCGACCGATCTCTCGCTATACATATAGCTAGCTAGGTCCTTATAACTCGTTTTTACCCACACGTCAATCGATCTACCTCATTAGTTGTGTCTCTCCCTTCCTCCGACAAACAACAATTGATCTACCGATCTAGTTAGGTTTGCTTACCAAACACATGGTTCCCCTTCATCATCCATGGATGCGTCCCGACAGATCTATCACGCACAGGCACACACAGAAACACATCCCACTCTTATTGATAACATTGCAGTTCCACCCTTAGTTTGTCTAGTAGGCCTCTCCCACCATCTTCGAGAAGAAACTCCATCACCCATCCAGCACTCTACCCCTCTCCCTCTGTCACATCCCTAGTTCTGGTATGACCTAGGCTAGCCCTTCATGTTTGCATCATGTTTAAATTCCATTTAAAATTGAAATGGGGATTTGTGAAACCCTCAGAATCATTTCTGAAAATGACCCAAGTAAAAATTGCTCCAAAAGGGTCCAAGAAAATGCTCATGTTGCTCTCTGAAAATATTGGACAGAGATAAAAATCAAACCAATATTTTCAAGAGCTCATAAGTATTTATTTTGGGCATTTGGAATTAATCCAGTATTTATTTGCGTTGGATAAATATTCTTATATATACAAAATATTGTCCAATAATTCTGAATTTTGGTGAGGGGCTTTGGATTAATTCCTTAGGTCCCTGCAAAATTTGACAGAATTAAATAAAATGATTTGGTATTTTTATCAAATCAAAACAAATGTCAGAAAAATAGAAAAGAAAACAGAAAAAGGAAAAGGCTTACCTGGCCTTACCTGGCAGCCCAGCTGGCCCAGCACGGCCCAGCCCACCAGAGCCAGGCGCCAGTCGTCTCCTTCCTTGCCAGGAGGACGACGGCGTGGCGCACGCACAGGAGGCGAAGCCACCTCCTGCTTCCACCTCCTGCTGCCTCCCCCGTCCTCACCCGAGCGCCATGGAGACGCCCGCAACCCCCTGGTCACTCTCCCCCTCTCTCCCGTGCCTATCCCTCGTTTGTTCCCCTTCCCCTGAGCACCACCGAGCGAAGCTCGTCGCCGCCGCTCACCGTCGCCGTAGCCACTGCCCACGCCGAGCCCCGTTGTCATGTCCCACTGGTCCACCGTCGAGCACCGCCTCACCAAGACGAAGGTCACATCACCGGACTTCCTGTGACGATGCCTCCGAGCTCGTCACCGCCGCATCTGCCACCGGACTTCGCCCGTCGATCTGCGTCGTCCAGTGCCTCCTCGAGGTCAACGACGGCGCCGTTCGAATCTCCGTGAGCCCCGCCGTCATCTCCCCCTTCTCCCCTGTCCTCCCGTGCCCTCTAGCTCCCTTGCCGCACGAGCCGAAGCTTGGCTCCACCATTGCCGCAACACGCGTGCTCCCCGTGCTCCGTTCGCTGCCGTCGTGCAACGGGCGTGCCCTAGAGCACCCCTGGCGCTGTCGTGCAGCACAGGCAGCTCGGTAGCGAGCCCTGGCACAGCACCCGCACACCACCGAGCTCCGTCGCCGCAAAGCTCGCCGCCCTCACCGCTGCAGCCCATCCCCGGCATCCCCACGACCACCCCTGGACGCGCCGCACTGCGGGCGTTCCATAGAACCCATCCGTGCGGCCATCCGTCACCGGAAACGGCCAGCCGGCGAGTCGCCGCCGCACTGTAAGGTCGCCGGCCCTTAATCCGGCGATGCTGACGTGGCACGATTAATTAGGGTTAATGACATAGTTAGTAACACCCTGGGACACACACAGGCTTGCCCCACTACCTAACTAACCAGCTAACTAAGCAAGATTAAGATTAATCTAATTACAATGGGCCACGTGTCAGCTTTGACTATGCTGATGTGGGCGTTGACCCGACCCCACCTGTCTGTGACCTAGGCAACACTGGGTCACTGACCAGTGGGCCCCACAGGTCAGGTTTGACCTGAGCCACTCCGTTGCCCGCTGACATTAGCGTGATGCAGTGCTGACGCAATAAGCTATTTTCTGGATTTAAAATAATACAAGAAATTCCAGAAAACAGTTTAAACTTCAAAAATTCATAGAAATTCAACCGTAGCTCAGATTGAAATAATTTATATATGAAAAATTATCAGAAAAATTCAATCTATCCATCTGTACCATTTTCATGCATGACCAACCAACCTATACATGCTGTATATATGAAACACACTTATGGCATGTTTAAGAGCTTAATTTGGAGTTGTATTTGAACCCTTGGTTCAAACGGACTTCAACCAAATAAATGCTAGATGCATTAACTCAAACAACATCACATACTCATGCCATGTTCATGCATCATATTGTTGCATATGCTTGTGTTTGATTTCCAACACCGTTCCTTCTCGATAGGTCCTGATCCGGAGAGTGCTCCAGAGTACCTGTCTGAGGAGCAGTGCCCCCTGTTGATCTACCAGGCAAGCAAACCCCCTTGTTCATTCCAATACAATCCTAATCTCTCGCTCCTGCTCTCTTTTATTGCATTAGGACAATAACGATTCAACTGCTACTTTATGCTGCGGTAGTTGAACCCATTCCTTTGCATGACCTGTCATTGCCACAGTAAATAGTTAAAACCCACTAGCATGTGTAGGAGTTGATTGAGCCATTGTTGTGTTCTTGCCATGCCATGCCTGCTATTGCTTAGGTTGTGTCAGGTCTGATTCATCGGAATGAATTGGATGGTACGATATGTTCTGGTGCTGAGAGTTAACTGTGTGAACACGATTTGGTAAAGGTAGCGGTGAGAGGCCATGTAGGAGTACATGGTGGGTTGTCTACTGGAACCGTCCTTAAGCACTGAGTTCCGTGTATGTTCTCCAATGACTAGCTACTACCACACATTGGAATGCTAAGTGCCCCTCTCGACTTATTAGCCAACTTGATCTCTGTCCAGGAGTCGCAAATAGTTTCTGGTGTTTGTAGGTAGTGTTAGTAGTCTACCAAGTGGCACCCGGCCAAGTGGTCTTGGGACAGACTAGGCACAAGTGGCATGGTGTACCAAGCAGAGATCCATCCGGCGAGGTGGGCTTGGGAACCCTGCACATATCGTTTGGGGCCGTGAGCGACACTCCGGCGGATCTCCTTGCGGATGAACCCGAATAGGTGATAAACCTGGACTAGAGTCTTGTGTGGTTAGTCAGGTCATGGCCGACACCCTCGCCAGGTTCCGCTTGAAGGTTGCCGAGGTACATGATGTGTACATGGTGATAAGTGGTGAGAGCGTGTGTGAAGAAGTACACCCCTGCAGGGTTATCATGATCTATTCGAATAGCCGTGTCCTCGGTTATGGACTTCTTGGATGCTTACATGGTACATAGACAACTTAAAGTGGATACTCTAAAATGCTCAAGACAAGTGTGAGTGCTATGGATGGCCTTCTCGTAAGAAGACGAGGATGAATCCATAGTGGTGTATTGATGTGGTGTTTAGTGGACTCGTGTGCGCTGCCTCACCTCAAAGAAGTTTCTCGTTGTCGTAGAACAGGATAGCCACTGAGTCAAAGCTGGCTTGCTGCAACTAAACCCCACATTACCTTCTTGATACAAATGCATGTATGATAGGATCTGATGTAAGTCTTGCTGAGTACCTTGTACTCACGTTTGCTTTATTTATGTTTTGCAGGTGAGACTTCTATCTCATTAGTAGTACCGCTTGGACTTTGACGAGTAGCTTGCACCTCAGCTACGATCTTGTGCCCTTGGGAGGGACTTGTAGATAGTCAGGCCTCTTAGCCTCTTCTTTTGTAGTTGTCTGTACCCAGACATGTAATGCTTCCGTTGCTTGTATGCTCTGAATGATGGGTCATGTGATCCCTGTTTGTATTTTATGCTATGTGGCTCTTCTGAGCCTTTATCTATATGAGTTTGCGTTATGTTGTGATGCCATGTTGTACAACACATACTTGCATGTTATGCGTATGTGTGACGTGTATTGCTATGTGTGGGACCCGACAATCTAGTTGTTTATCCTTGGCAGTCTCTCTTATGGGGAAATGTAGTCTAGTGCTTCCTTGAGCCATAGTAGTCCGCTACAGCCCGGTTCACCGGAGTCCTGTTAGCCCAGCACTACTGCTCAGGACACTTGACTGGCCGGCATGTGCTTCACTTCGTTCCTGTGTCTGTCCCTTCGGGGAAATGTCACGCGATGACATCTGGAGTCCTGCCTAGCCTGCTACAGCCCGGGTTCCCGGAGTCCTGTTAGCCCAGTGCTACAGCCCGGATTCACACGCTGCTAACCGACATGCTCGATGCGAATCATGTATGCCTGTCCCAATGGGTTAGTGCCGGTTTGGGTTCACGACTAGCCATGTCGGCCCGGGTTCTCTGTCATATGGATGCTAGCGACACAATCATATACATGAGCCAAAAGGCGCAAACGGTCCCGGGCCAGGGTAAGGCGACACCCATGGGAATACCGTGCGTGAGGCCGCAAAGTGATATGAGGTGTTACCGGCTAGATCGATGTGACTTGGAATCGGGGTCCCGACACCCTCCCTCTCCCTCCCTCTCTCTCTTCTCTCTCTCTCTCCCATCATATTTCCCGTCCTTCAGTTATGTATGGATGTCGACCGATCTCCCACAAGACATAGCTGGGTCTCTCCTTCTCAACACATATACGAGTCGTTCTACCTCTATAGTTAGGCCTCTGCCTACCCCTCCCACCACCCCCTCCCCCACACACACCGATAAATCGAGCACTCTAGTCATGTCTCCCTGCCACACACAAACTTGACGTGTGCCCTCTAACGTTCCGGTAGGCCAGTCACCCTATATCTTTGACTTGCACACACACACAATTTTGATGGCTCTCTTCATCGATCTCGCACCCACCCACTTGATCCTCTCTTCGACTCTATTGATAGCTATGACCCCTCCCTCTCTTCTCGTGGATTGCCCGACCCTCTATGTATGATATGGATAGGCCTCCATTTCACACACATTGCATGCAAAATTTTGTTTGAGATGTCATCGACACATATTCCCACAAATAATTCACGAAATCAACCTCCACCCCAAAACAAAAAACACTCATGGATGCGGTTTGTATCTCTCACACACACCCATGTAGGTGGGGGACGTGCACGAAGAGAAGAGGTGCATGCACGGCGCACGTACTCCCGTCTCTTTCCCAACCACACCCTTGCGGGTACACGGTGGAGCTCATTTCTGTACAAAAAAGGTAGCCAACGTGGTAATTTGGCACGTGTACTGGTTGTCCACTTGGTGGAGGGAGGATCGTCTACCACGGGTGAACAAACAAATTGCGACTTGACATGTTATGTTAAAAAAAGAGGCAAACCATGTGGGGCCTACCTTAGAGGCAAGGCTCTATACACTGGAGTACCTTTGATGTGTCCCGTCAACTCATAGAACGAGGAGAAGCTTGCTTAGTACGCCGTCTCCCCCGCCCACGGGCGCGGTGGCTCGCAGGATGAGGTGAAGCTTGCTTACTACGCCTTACGCCCGCTCCCTCGCCCATGCGCGCGGTGGCTCGCAAGACGAGGAGAAAAATTTACTACTCCCTCCGTTTACTCCTCATCCCTACTACCTTGGTTATAGAGATTATATCATATTGTTTGGAATATATATGTCCTTTAGTAGATTTCAATATGAACTACTAGTACATACTCCAAACACTGATGTATATAGACGTATTTTAGAGTGTAGATTCACTCATTTTGCTCCATATGTAGCACTCTCCCTCGCCCCTCGACCCTCGCCCACGTGGTGGACGTGCAGCAATTCATTCGGTCTCATATAGCCAGAATGATATATACTGCACTACCATTATTGCTTGACTTCCCGAAGAGGCGAAGAGCCAATCGAAGGTTAATATTTTGGAGATGCCAAGCGCAAGGTTATAGGAGAACGAGTAGTAGGTGCCGCGTCATTTATAAATAAAGTTTTTTTTCTTCAGTGACACGTACGCAATATGATAGGTTCATATGGAGAGAAAAGGAAACCGCTCCACTATATACATAGTCAGGACGGGCCAGCCTACACGGTTGCTTGCTGGGGTTGCTCTCTTCACAGTCTCTCACACAAAACGACTTTGGCCACATCTCTAACATTTCGGCGGATCACATCCGCTTGGGGAAGGGGTGGATGCTTAGTGTAGATGCGGTGGCCATCGCCGATGGCGAAAACCCACCATCGGCACGTCCCGATCAGGGGTCCCCGCCGTTCTCTCTCACAAAGCCGGTGAGGTTGCCTTCGTCCCTTGCTCACTGCCGCGACGTGGGCAGTTGCCGCCTCCCACCGCCCTCCTCAAGGTTAAGCTACGTCCCTCAGGTACAACTCCCTTTACAGCAGGCTTGCACCACTGCTCCAGCTGCCCACATCACTCCCTGTGGATATTTCTCTACTTCTTTGCCCTGCACATACCTCTATTGGCTTCTACGTACTGTATTTGTGATGAGTTTATGTCTCATCAACTAGTCCCAGTAATCTTATTCTAATCACGCTTGTTCAATTTCTTTGCCACAGGGATGCTCATCTCGATTTTGGTGAAACTGCACAAAATGATCCGATGGTCAAAAGGTTGCAAACTTCATTTATTAGGAAGCTCAAATGTTGCCAGCAAATTGAAGCCTGGTCAGGGTTCATGGTTCAAGGGCTAGGGACTGCATGGATTGTTTTTTTCTTTAGCTGCCTCTGTTCCAAAATAAGTGTCAACTTTAGTAGTAGTACAACTTTGTACTAAAGTTTGCACAAAGTTGAGAAACTTATTTTGGAATGGAGGGATTACATATTTGCTATGATCTGTCAATCATTGAGATGCAATAGCATGCATGTTAGTCTCCTTTGTATTTGATGAAATGTTGCAACGGGCAACCTTGGACGCAAGATACATGTAACAGAAGCTGGAAGCTTCGTAGCATTGTACAAATTTATCTCGTTGATAAATTACAGTACGTACTATACTAGTACTTCCTCCATTCCTGAATATAAGTCTTTGTAGAGATTTCACCATGAACCACATGCGGATGTATATAGATGCATTTTAAGTGTAGATTCATTCATTTTGTTCTGTATGTAGTGGAATCTCTACAAAGACTTATATCTACTAGTAATAGCTAGCCCCCACTACTAGGAATTCTCTATCCTCTCCTTGAGCCACATCATCAAAATTGATGTAGCCGTTAGATGAAGTAAATCAGTCCATAATAGCTGTCTGATCTTGACGTTGAGAGGCTCCGCACTAAGCCACATGCAAGCATGCAGAAATACCGTGCCACATGCATGTGAGTGGGTTTTAAATCACATCAACATGTTTTCATGCAAGCATGCACCGGTAGCATGCATGTAAGTGAGCTTTTAAGTCCCATTAACATGTCAAAAAGAAAAATATAATCCCATTATGCAGTAGGAGTTGGCTGATCTTTTTTCCTTACGTGGGATGATCTAAATGATGATGGGAGTTTATTTAGTTTGGCTACCACATTTGTCATGTGGTTATAGAGTTTTTTTGTTCTATGAAATCGATAATTTTGCGCAGAGAGATATATCACTGTTCCGCACCAACGCGTGGGGACTCATCTAGTAATATTTAGGAACGGAGGGAGTACTATGTAAAGGGTTAGGTGTCGCACAGTGATAGTGTGAGGTGGGCCATCTAATCACTGAGCCTGCGTGTTTTCACTGCTCTTGCATGCCTCCGCTGTAAGAATGGAGAAAATTGTAATCCAGTAGTATTATACCTCCTTTCGCCGAAAGCGTGGGACATCCAGCAGTCCTATCACCTCAGTAATAAAGACCAATGAGCCGTCAAATCACATAGACCCAGTAGTAAGTTGGACGGACAAAGCAACCATCACTCTTGTGCCAGTGAGAGGTCGCGTCCGCTCTGCCCGGGCATGAATGCGGCACTGATTCTTTGGAGCGGCGCTGACCGTTTCGGGCGAGAAGCGCGCGCGGGCGATGGAGGGGCTTTGGGTGGGCCAGGCTGGTCAGGAGCGGGCGTGGCACTTGTCCGCATGTCCCTACCGGACACGCCCGGAAACGAGAGGATGCACCGACTCTCGCAGCTAAAATCGTACACTACACAACATCTCTCTGTAGGAGTAGGTCGATCTGTCGCTCTCTCTAACACACACATGGTGTTAAACACACACACACACACCCCTTGGTCCCGTTGCACATTCTAACGTGACTTATTACACCTAGACGGAGGGAGTAGTAAGTATACGAGATACGGTGGTACACTGACTTAAGTTGAATACAAGTGCCCAAAATTTGTGTGCATGTTATAATAAGGATTCACTTAAAATAGTACGTGAGCGAACAGAGGGATCAATTGGACATTGTTCCGAGCAGTAGCGAGATGTGTGAGGTAAGAAACAGCGCTGGCGCTTTTAATTTTTCTTATTAATTTGTTTGTTTCACCCTCTGACTAGTGGGACCCAACGTACTACGTGGAGAGAGGTAAGGTGACTAAGGCTGCATTATTTCTGCACCACTGTGGATAGTCTTACCACCAAAGCCACATGACACGATTATGATTGAAATCCCAATGACTCCCACACACACAAAAAAACACAGCATGCTTGTCACACGAATGCAGGAATGTATAAAAGGTTATTTCCCTCTCGTTGAACATAACGGGAGGGTTGTGTAGCTGGTTAGCCTGTTCGCTCATCAAACTTGAGGTCTCGGGTTCGATAACTACACTTGAGCATAATTTGTGCCAGGAGGATTCTTTGACTGGTCAAAATGTTTTCTAGGGTTTGCATGCTTCACACTCTCTCTCCAGTATATATATACATGCTGGAGCCTCAGCGCTTGTAGTTGCTCTCTTCACACTCTCTCGCCCTCTCCCGCTGGAGCCTCAGCGCTTGTAGTTGCTCTCTTCACACTCTCTCGCCCTCTCCAGATCTAAACAAGACTTCGTTGGCCTCTCTCTCCCCTCACTGCTGCTCAAAGAGCCGGCAGGATCCGTCCGCCGGGAAGGGAAGGAGGCTTAACGCTATCGCCGTCGGCGAGGGACTACCGGCGCAGCTGTTCACTTTCCACCCAGCGGCGGCGCGGGAGGGCCTCCGACCCCTTCTTCTTCGCCGCTGTCCCGTCGCCCACTGAACCATGCCCCAAGAACCTTAAGGTATAATTTACTTACTCCACATGCATTGCTCTAGCTGCATGTATACCATGAATCAAGGACGTGGTTCAAAGAGGAAAGGAGTGGGGGAAAGTAGTGGGAAAAGTTGTATATAGCATGAATCTAGGACGTGGTTCAAAGAGGAAATGAAGGGGGAAAGTTGTATAGCATTAATCTAGGACGTGGTTCAAAGAGGAAAGGAATGGGGGAAAGTAGTGGGGAAAGTTGTATCGCATAAATCTAGGACGTGGTTCAAAGAGGAAAGGAAGGGACAAGGCTGTAGAGTTTGAGCAGGACTAGATTTGCTGCGCTCACATAGGGAAAGGCATCTAAAAATAACAAAACTGGGACCAACACAAATATGCTCCTTGGTTGTTTGTTCTTTGTTGCAACAGACTGTGCATGACCACAATACATCGGTAGATGCACATGGTGCTGGTGCGTCCACTGTCCCGTGCAACTCATTAGCCGTTGTTAATCTAAGGCCCTGTTTGGTTAAAAACTCCCTGGTCCCTACCTGCTGGGTTCCAGGGACTAAACATGGACTAGAGGTTATTAAATGACATGCTAAAAGACCATGTTACCCCTAGTAATGAACTAATAGAGACAAGGTGCGATGCGTGGCGGGGGCAACTGTTGGAAAAAGTCCCAAAAAGACTCCCTCAGGGTCTTCTTTCTTTAGTCCCAAATGCCCACTTTTAGTCCCTAAAAGTCCCTCCTCTTTGGTTTAGATGGGACTGACACGGAGTTTTTTTAGTTCCTACACCAAAATGTCCCTGTAAACAAACACCCTCTAATAATGCCGCTGGAAAATTGATGCAATGCCACAATTAAAAGCAAATTACATGTTTAACGAATTTTATTGTTAATATAATCTCTATGTTAATATTAATAAGTGCCACCGTTTGAGAAATGCTACTGTCTTGCTTTCTTTCCCATTTAGATAAGGTAGATGCTTCTTTTTGTTGGCTTCTGTGTCATCCACCGTTATTGACCACTAATTGTTTCCTTTGCACCTCTGTGTAAACAGGGTTATCTACTTCACCTCGTTGCCATTGTGACCTTTTATTGTACTACACAAAACACTTTTGTTTTAAGAGTGTTTTGTGCAGTTCAACCAAAATGTCACACCGAAAACATTGCTTGATTGCTTAATCTTAGTGGAACTGCACAAGAGGAGATCTTACTTCCTATCCGTTAAGGCGAATTAGGTTCAGATCTTCTTCTTGTGAGTTGTTTGAATTCTGCATCATGAGAGGTCAGTACTAGCCTTTTTTCACATGATTCTGCAGTGTGCATTCATATGTTGTGCTACTTGTATGATAATGTTGCTTGATTTTAGTGAACTGCACAAATGGAGACAAGACTTCCAATCTGTATGTGCACCGTAATATCCCATTGAGGTAAGATAAGGATATTTCACAACTGCTGGCCTATATTTTGCCACTTTCATCAGAAAATTAAGTTTAGTACTATACTTGTGCTCCCTAATTGACATGCCAAATCTTACATTGAAGGCGAAGCTTGTTTGTTATTGAACCAAGTGATGAAGGGGAAGAACAAGGGGAAGAAAAACAAAAATCAACTCCCGGTGCTGTAATGAAGCACTGGAACTGTGATGACACAAGTAATGATATAGTTTTGCATCTTAATTTATTGCTATGGCTGGAACGAGCAATTTTTTTGCCACTGATTTGATGCCACTCTTAATGTAATATGTAATTATCTCTAGTTGCGCAAACAGGGATCTTCTTTGAAGATACCATATATTTTACTGGAACTGCACAAGAAGATGTTGGAAACATTAAACTAATCGAGGAGTATATAGTAAGCATGGCCACCACTGTAGATAGCAACCGATGGTTCCGGAGAATTGCTTCATCTGTATGCTCTACACAATAAGCCTCCCGACAAAGGTTGGTACTCGCCCACTGATTTCATCCATATGATTGAGCTTTGTCATCTCTATTGGTGTTGTGCTACTGTTTAGATACTGTCATGAAAAAGTGGTATTGTCCTTGAGAAGTGCTTCATCTGTGCTGTTTTAAATATTTCCTTTCCATTTTTTCGAGCAAACAGTGATGCTAGCATTTTAGTAGTCCTCTTGTCTTTGCACAACAGGATCATCGTCCTTTGAAGAAGAATATGGAGTACGTGAAGTGACTAGTTCCGATTATGCCAGGATGAAGAAGCCTTGTCTATCTTATCATCAGAAGGAGCAATTGAAGGATGGTTACATTACTCCCCACAAGACCAAACTAACTTCAGCTCAGAAGGACTGACAAAATCTCCATTTTTTGCTGTGACAAATGTCCGAACTGATGGCAAACCCTGCCCATTCCACAATCGTAGGCATTTGATATTTTGTAATGGGACAACCTTGTCAAACTTTGCTCATTGATTTTAGCAAGACATGCATTTGATATTTTCAAATGGGACACCCTTTGCTGTCAGCAGCGTCGATCAATTTTTTCTTTATTCTTTAGTTGTGAAGTAAATATTGCCTCTGACATGTGAGTCGCTGAGATGCATAATCATCGATTGGTTTGAATGTTCTCTATGAATTGCCAGGCCTGTGTGTTTGATTGCAATGCGGTACCGCCAGCGCTCGAGGCGGCCCTTGCGGGCGGAGCGGTACGAGTCGAGCAGCGCCTCCTGCTCCGCCCGCTCCGCGGCGATCTGCTCCAACGCCTGCAGGTGCTCTTGGAGGGGAAGGTGGTTGTAGGCGGCGTTAGCCTGCGCCTCCCGGAACTGCGCCTGATGCATCTGCCTCACACTGTCCATATATTGGGCACGAGCCTCGCCGATGGTCATGGTGCAATGCACCAGCGAGGATGGCGCGGAGGAGGGGGTTGGCGCCGGATCATCGACTACCATGTTCTCCATTGGGACGTCATTGTCCTCCGGCTGCCTGCCGGCCAGCCGGTCGACAGCAATGGCTGCCATCTCCTTGTGGTCCGTCGTCCGCCCATCCCGAAGAGCGCTGGAGCGCGAGGAAGCCACGGTGGGCAGTAGTGGTGTGGACATGAGAAAGGGAATGGATGCGGATGACTGCGGCTATGGCCGGCGGAGCAGTTTATATAGCAATGGTGGGCGGGCGGAGGGACGGACGTGTGGCGCCGGAGTAGCCGCCTCGGCAACCGCGTATCATTAATGTGGGCGGTAGATGGACGGACGGACGACATTTGTGTCGTTTGAAGGCGGAGCAATCGCCTGCACCAGGAAGCAGGGTGGGCGGCGCTGACTGTTTCGGGCGGAAAGCGCGCGCGGGCGAGGAGATGACTTTACTTGGAGAGGATGACAATGGGGACCCACCAGGTCCATAGCCTCATGTACGCAAGTGCCTCCTTATTATATATATATGTATAAAACTATACTCCCTCCGTCTAGGTGAATAAGTCGTATTAGAAGGTGCATCACGACCTAGGTGCAAGAAGATTGGTGGAAAAGAAGAATATTTCTCTCTTCTAAACACAACATTTAATCACAACAGTTAAGAGGATGCCTTATTAGGTACCCATGCAGGCCATCGTAATTCATAGCATGCAAAGCGCTTTTATTTCTTGCCTAATAATCGCATGGACGTGCTGCATGCATTGGTCCTTGCCCGAGCAAAAAAAGGGAGGAAAGGGATTTCCACAGGAGACAACGAGGCAGAGGTGGAAGTGCTCGCTGGAGTTATTTATTTTGCTTCCCCCTGGTTTCTTGACATCATGGTCCCACACCATTGTCAACCTATGTAGTAGTCAATAAACGAGAGAATTGCACAAGAAGCGGCCGACAGCTGGGACCAAGCAGCTCGAGCAGTATTTGTGTTTTTGAGGTGTGAGCACTACAGAGTTTTTCGATGTTTAGCCCAGATATTAATTTTTCTCCTCTGAACAACAACGAAAACATCGCTGCAGGTATTAACTGGGCGGGCTGTGGCCCTTCTAGCCTAGGCCACATATCCAGCCCAGGCCAGATATCCAGCCCAGATATTTTTTTTTCAAGCTGAAAATGGCTAGCCCAGCTATACTTTTTTTAGGAATACCCAGGCAAGGTCAAGTTGTTATTCTCCGCCCCGCTGGGCTGCAAATCTTTCCTAGGAGGGATGCATTAGGCTTAACAAGAAAATGGGCTTTAAGAAATAATAAATAGGATGTAATTATAAAAACTGGGCAGTAACTATAAAAAAATGCACCAAACACGTGATTACTTTATAAAATATTATTTTTGGATATTGAAAATTTTAATTTCATTAATTGTGGCGAGCACAATGTTTCGTTGGATTTTTACGTAATATAAATTTATATTGAAATTGTATTTAATCTGACTAGAAATTTTGGGATAAAAATATTTCGGATCCCATCAAAATGTGGGAAATTTTATTGAATTCTGTTTTGAACGGTTGGTTGAAATGGGTTGTACTTTTAACAAACTGTAAATGGGCTGTAGTAAATTCCATTAGAATTCAAAAATGGGCTACACATTCTTACAAATCTCAAATGGGCTATAAGTTCTCTGCCACACACTTCTGGCCTTACTAAGTTGACGCGTCCCCTAAAAAAACGGAGTTGACGCGTATGCAAGGCTTTGTCAACTTATAGTCAACACACGGTTCTAGCAGCAGTGGCCGTTGGATGTCCATCCAATGGATGCCGTGCTTCTTCTTCAATCTCGGATATTCTGGCTTCACCCACCCAAAAAATGATTCCTCCCCCTGACATTTGGGGCGCACCGTTTCAGAAGCTGACCTGTGGGCCTACTAAGTTGACGTACCAAGGGCTTTGTCAACTTAGTCAATATAAACGATTCTAGCTGCAGTGACCGTACGATGTCCATCCAACGACCGTAGTGCTTCTTCAACCTCTGGTCTTCTTGCTCCAGCCGCCCAAAGCAGCGCCGGTCGTGCCGCCTGCTCCTGCCTCCCGTGGCCGGCTGTGCTACCGTGGAGGCCTCACCGCCCCCTACTATTCCCACCACTGGCCAGGCCCTGCGGCGACGGCAGCCTCACACCGCAACCGGACGAGTGAACCCTCATACTCCTCTCCGCGTGGGCATCCACTGCCGTGTCTTCACCGGCTCCGCGTCGTCCCCTTCCTAGGCCTCGTCGTCATCCACCGCCTTGGTGCTCTTGGCGCGGCGTGGTCAAGGAACGACTTCCATCGGACGTGGAATATATGTGGAGAGGCTGACAGCTGGGTCCACGGCGGCAGCAAGGAAGTGCCTCCTTATTACACGGAAAATAATGATTCCTCCACCTGGCAGCAGGGACCCACCGGATGTGACACCAGTATTTTGCGAAAAAAATCATTTCCCCCTGACTGTTGGGACCCACCGGACGGGCCACCGTATTTCGCGAAAAAACGTTCCCCCTGCTGTCAGCTCGGACCCACCGGAAGTGCCTCCTTATTACGCACAGAAAAATGAATACTCCCCCGGCTAGCTGGGACCCACCTTGCTGGGAGGCTGACTTGTGGGCCTACTAAGCTGACGGGGATGAAGGGCTTTGTCAACTTAGTCAATATGAACGATTCTAGCTCCAGTGACCGTACGATGTCCATCCAACGGCCGTAGTGCTTCTTCAACCTTTGGTCTTCTTGCTCCAGCCGCCGAAAGCAGCACCGGTCGTGCCGCAAGCTCCTGCCTCCCGTGGCCGGCTATGCTGCCTCAGAGGCCTCACCGCCCCCTACTATTCCCACCGCTGGCCAGGCCCTACGGCGACGGCAGCCTCACACCGCAGCTGAACCAGTGAACCCTCGTAGTCCTCTCCGCGCGGGCTTCCACTGCCGCGTTGTCCCCTTCCTAGGCCTCGCTGTCGTCCACCGCCGTGGTGCTCTCCGCGCGGCGTGGTCAACGTGGTCAAGGAACGACTTCCATCAGAAGAGTACTGTACGTGGAGAGGCTGACAGCTGGGTCCACGGCCACAACCCAATTTTTTTGTGATTTGCCAAGTAAGTTGCTTTGTCAGGCCTGTTGGGCTGCAAATCTTCCAAGACGAGGAGAGCTTTCATTCGGCTGGCCGAGAAAATGGCCCATCAGTAATGAGAAATGGGTTGTACATTTTTAAAACACATCAAACCGGCAATTAGTTTCAAATATCTTTTTTTCATTTCAAGATTTTAAATTACATTAATTTTTATGCGTGGAGAATTTGTTGGATTTTATATTGATATACATTTATTTTTAAAATCAGTTTGAATGTGAGTTGAAATTTCAGGATTAAACACAGTTAGGACCGCACCGAAAAATGCAAAATTTCGTATAATTTTTTAACCGTTGCCACAATATGGGCTGTAATGCTAACAAAAAGAATATGGGCTCCAAAAAAAAACCTTAAGAATTGGCAAATGGGCTGTAAATTATTAGAAATAATGGCAGATGGGTTGTATGCTGTTTTCCACAGATTTGAGGCTTTCCTTAAAAAAAGGTTGACGCACAAGCACTGACTGTTGGATGTCCATCCAACGGCCGTCGTGCTTCTTCAATCTCTGCTCTTCCTTCTCCGGCCGCTCAAACAAGCGCCGGCGGGACTGCCTGCTCCCTCCTCCTCGCGGCCGGCTATGTTGCCGCGTAGGCCTCACCGCCCGACCATACTCCCATCGCTAGCCTAGCCATCCCTCTACTCACCCACACCTGCTGTTATTCTCCGGCGATGGCAGACAAACCAGTAAACCCTCGTACAGTCGTACTCCCCTCCGCGTGGGAAACAACTGCCGAGTCTTCCCTGCCTCCGTGTCGTCCCCTTCCTAGGCCTCGCCGTCGTCCACCACCCTGGTGCTCTCGGCGCGGCGTGGTCAACGTGGTCAAGGAACGACTTCCATCGGACGTGGACTGTATGTGGAGAGGCTGACAGCTGGGTCCACGGCCGCAGCAAGGAAGTGCCTCCTTATTACGCAGAAAATAATGATTCCTCCACCTGACAGCTGGGACCCACCGGACGGGCCACTATATTTCGCGAAAAAAACGTTTCCCCTGACTGCTGGGACCCACCAGCTACATCTTCGCACGCAAGGAAGTGCGTCTGAGCAAAAAAAACGATTCGCCCCCTGACTGCTGGGACCCACCAGCTACATCTTCACAGGCAAGGAAGTGCCTAACAGTCGGGACCCACCTGGTCGAAGCATACGTAGCATTGTCGTTCTGGTCGCGAACATGTACGTACATACTGGTTGATGTAGAGGCGCGCACGTGTCATAGTAGAGGCGCGCACGTAGCATGTACACGTACGTACAGCGGCCAGGGTGCAAGAAAGAAAATACGGCCACATATGTGTACATACGAGCGGGGTCTTGAACGCCTACTCGCGCATACGTATGGCTAGGGCTCGCGTACATGGCTGGGTCGGAACGGAGAAACAACGTCGTCGTCGTGTTCGTGGGGAGGCAACGGAATGCGTCGTGTTCATGGGGAGGCAACAGAATGCGTCGTGTTCATGGGGAGGCAACGTAAGGCGTCGTGTTCATGGGGAGGCAACGGAACACGTGGGAGCCAACCGGGTGGGTCGGAACGGAATGCGTGGTCGTGTTCCTCGGGAGGGCTTGGATGGAACATGTGATGGAAACGAGGCCTGGTGTACCGCAAAACGGAGGAAACGGCCTTGTGTTCGACCGGCCACGTTCGAAACGGGATCCTGTTCATCGGGAGGGGTCTGGCGTATCGCAAAACGGATGAAACGGACCTCCTACAGTCGAAACGGGGGTCCTGTTGATTGGGAGGGGTGTGGCGTACCGCAAAATGGACGAAACAGACTTGTGTTGGAGCGCTACAGTCGAAACGGGGTCCTGTTCATCGGGAGGGGTGTGGCGTACCGCAAAATGGGACTCCACGGGATACTGTTCATCTCCACCGTCGACCCCCTCCAGCCTCCACGAGCTACTGTTCATCCACCGTCGACCTCCTCCAGCCTCCACCTGCGACTGTTCATCCACGGGCTCCTGTTCATCCAGCCTCCACCGCGCGCTACTCCACCGGCTACTGTTCAACCAGCCCTCTCCACGGGCTCCTGTTCAACCACCCCTCCACGGGCTACTGTTCATCCTGCCCTCCACCGTCTGTTGTTCATCCTGCCCTCCACGGGGTGGTCCTATTCATCCAGCCCTCCACGGGGTCCTGTTCATCCAGCCCCAACCGGCTCGATCGATCGGGGTCTTGTTCATCCAGAGGAACCACCACGGGGTCCTGTTCATCCACCCCCACCGGGAACTGTTCATCCACCCCCCCAACGCTCACTGTTCATCCAGAGGCAGCATCGATCGGCTTCAGTTAGCAGCAGTAGCAAAGGAATCGCTCGATCGGGTTCAGTTAACAGCCATCGATCAATCGCTCGGGTTCAGTAACGCGTAGCCTGCAGTGCAATCGCTCAGGTTCAGTTAGAGCCCAACGCCTCGCTCGGGTTTAGTTAGAGCCAACGCCTCGCACGCACGCGCGTACGTGTACGAGAGAAACACGCATCGCTCGGCCCCCGACCTCCCACCGTAACCGGGAACTCCCCAAAATTTTCCTCGCCCTCGCTTCTACCATGGTTTTTTCCATCATGGACGACCCAAAGAATGTCATGCAGCTGCGTCTCCGGCCCGCCCAGGACGAAAAGCCCATTTTCTGTCATGATTTTTTGTCATAGAAGTAGGAGCCCACCACATATATGATGACACCGGGTTTTGTCACAATTATCGTCATAGAAGTGTCATATGTATGACAGAAATTTTTTTCGTTCAGCCCAAAATGTCATGGATGTGTCTTTTTTGTAGTGGGAGGAGAGGCAAAGAGAGGAATGGAAGAAGGAGCTCACGGGGAAGATGCAGCCAGGGAAGAGGGAGTCCTGCGCCGGCGGCATATCCTCATCTCCTCCCCTGCTGCTCCTCTCATGATGGTGCAACCGGCGACCTTTGGTGGACGACCCAGGACCGGTCGATAGCTCCTCCCCGGGGGCTCGTTGATGGCGTGCTCCCCGTCGGCTTCCTGCCCGAAAGCTCGCCAACGGGCATCTCATGTCCTCTTGTGCGGTGGCTTCCTCCCACTGGCGTGGCCATCGGACAGAAAGGAGCGAAGCGGAATGGCGGCGGCGGCCGACGAGGAAAGATGGAGGAGGAGTGAGGAGGGCGGCGCTGCGGGCTTGGGAGGCTAGGGTTTGTGCGGTGGCGGGTTGGGGACCTGCCCGACTTGAGATGAGACGCGGTGCAGTGCGCACGGAGCTGCTGGCGAATCCCTCTTGCACACGAGCGCGGCTGACCCAGCCAATACAAGGGCGAGACGAGCCCACCCGTCATTGGGCAGAAAAAACAACCGTAGGGTGAAAACAAGATTTACCAGGAGATGAAGATCTGACGGTTCAGGCTCAAAATGAGGACGATCGAACGACCAGAAAGGTAGCAAATCGGGGGATCGCCGTGGAGGCGAGTTGGCTAGCTTCTGTTTTGTTTTAAATGGGATGGGTGAAGATTACCCCTCTTGCGATAAAACTACAATGTGGTTATGCCTCTAAGTCGTGCCTCGACACGTGGGAGATATAGCCGCATCGTGGGTGTTACAGTTATGATAAGAGAGACTTTGTTGCTAGGAAGCACGGTAAAGAAAGAGAACCATGGGTTTAGAAACCCATGCCTTTTCCTCCTAAACCATCCAAGAAAAAGGATGATGAGGATTTTGAGCGCTTTGCTGAAATGATCAGACCTATCTTTTTGCATATGCGTTTGACTGATATGCTTAAAATGAATCCTTATGCTAAGTATATGAAAGATATTGTTACAAATAAAAGAAAGATACCGGAAGCTGAAATTTCCACCATGCTTGCTAATTATACTTTTAAGGGTGGAATACCTAAGAAACTAGGAGATCTAGGAGTACCAACTATACCTTGCTCCATTAAGAGAAACTATGTTAAAACTGCTTTATGTGATCTTGGAGCCGGTGCTAGTATTATACCTCTCTCTTTATATCGTAGACTTGTTTTGAATAAGTTGACACCTACTGAAATATCTTTGCAAATGGCTGATAAATCAACTGCTATACCTGTCGGTATTTGTGAGGATGTGCCTGTTGTGGTTGCAAACGTTACTATTTTAACGGACTTTGTTATTCTTGATATTCCCGAGGAAGATAGTATGTCTATTATTCTTGGAAGACCCTTTTTGAATACTGCAGGGGCTGTTATTGATTGCACTAAAGGCAATGTCACTTTTCATGTTAATGGTAATGAGCATATGGTACACTTTCCGAGGAAACAACCTCAAGTTCATAGT